>NC_056730.1:808978743-809233743 GCF_019279795.1 Protopterus annectens
ATCCATTTCCTTGCTAGGCCCAGGAACCACAATGGAAGCTGGACTGCTGGAAACCTTGAGTACATCTGCTGCGGCATACCAGCCATCAGATTCTGATGGCAGAAGGGAACCACGACTTTAAAGAAATGAGAGCACTCCACCTAGCCCTACAAACTTTTAAAACAGCCCTACTTCCAGGGACTCTGGAAGTGATCACGGACAACATGACTGTCATGTGGTATATAAACAAACGGGGGGGGGGGGACTCCTACCCCTTTGCAGCTTAGCCATCCAAATCTGGACCTTAGCAACAACTGTCAACGTCCATCTACTAGCAGTTTACATTCCCTCCACAGAGAATGTCATGGCAGACTATCTAAGCAGAACTTCAGCTCCCTCTCATGAATGGATGCTTCGCAGAGAGGTATTCCTAGATCTTATACACAGGTGGGATATTCCACAACTAGAACTGTTTACCTCCTCCCAGAACAAACAGATGCCCAAATTTTGCACAAGGGTCCCACATCCACAAGCCTGGAAAGTGGACGCCTTCTCCTTTCCTTGGGGGGGAATGTATCTATGTGCCTTCCCACCCTTCACTCTGATTCAGAAAATTGTCCTCAAGTTACAGAAGGACAACCCAAAAATCCTGCGATGACCCCCTACTGGCCAAGACAGCATTGGTTTCCCCTTCTCTACCTACTAGCCAACGGCAGTCACCACAGGTTACCCCACCGGATAGACTTGCTCACACAAAACAGGGGATCCCTATTACACCCTCAAGTGAATAACTTAAAGCTGACCTTATGGGTGATAGGGTTCTAATCCCCATCAGACACCTATATTTAGAAGATGTAGTCCTGCAGGAGGCCAGAACACCTAGCACCAGGAGAAATTACATTGCTAAATGGAAAAGATTCTCCAGGTGGTGTCAGAGGAAACGTCAGGACCCTATGACTGTCCCTGTTCCCTTGGTCCTTTCCTATTTGTACGAGTTCCTTCACTCAGGGCTAACCTACTCATCAGTCAAAGTCCATTTGTCTGCCATCTCTGCCTGTCTGCCCATGTTACCACTGCTGAGATCCATATTGGATGTCAAGCTGTTCCTGAAAGGAGTTCTTCATATCAGGCCCCCAGGAAGCCTATCTCTCCACCTTGGGACCTGAATTTTGTTGTAGAAAAACTAACACTCCCTCCTTTTGAACCAGCACATTCAGTAACTTTAAAACTGTGCACCCTTAAAAGAATCCTACTAGTGGCCCTTACCTCCGCCAGGAGGGTATCAGAGATTCAAGCCCTTATGGCCATCCCTCCTTACCTCATTTTCCACAAGGACATGGTTGCCCTCAGGACTAATCCCTCCTTCATGCCTAAGGTAGTTAATGAAATTTCATTAAACCAAACCATCAACCTTCCTGTTTTTTGCTGTAACCCCCAAATACCTCTGAGAGAACACTGCACTCTCTAGATGTACACAGACAACAGATGTATTACTTGGACAAGGCAAAACCTATTAGAAAATCTGATTATCTTTTCATTTCCTTCCATCCTAGGGCTCTAGGGAAGGCAGTCACCAAACAAACCATTTCCTCATGGATCTCAAAATCCATTGGAATGTGTCATTCTGCTCATGGTAAAACCTTACAGGGCCATGTCAAATCACACCCTACCAGGGCAGCTGCTTCCTCAGCTGCCTTTTTCAAGGGGGTTGACTATGCCTCAATTCTAGAAGCTGCCACTTGGGCATCAGTGCACACCTTTACCAAACATTACAAGCTGGACCTAGCCTCTAGGGCTAGAACTGGATTCACCAGGTCCATTCTTCAGGGTCTCATTGAATAAGATTCCCAATCCTCCATCCAAGTTCATTCTCTCTACTATTATGAATGCTGCAACACGTGAACAGAAGGACAAAGAATAGTTGTGTAAGAACTTAACATAACCTTAGAGGTCCTTCTCTTCCATGTTGCAGTATTCAGTCCCTCCCTTCTTGCCTCCTTTTCCTCACCTGCTTATTATACCTTACCTGTGGGCAAGTCATCATCTTGCCTTCCTGCTAACTTCTCCACTAATCACAGCCTAACAAGTACCCTTATTCTAGTCCACATGTCAGTATCTAGGGTCTAACTACCTTGACTCTCCTTAAACCTCCAGGAGTACTACTGTATGCGGCAATCCATTCTGAAGAAGGTACGTGCAGATGTCACTTATATAGCCTATGTCGCTTTATGGCCCTGGCACAGCACATCACACGTACCCCCCTGAAGCAAGACTTTGGTATACCGGCCGGATGTTGGCACTGCAGGCAGCAACTTCCCCTGCTGTTATGAATATTGTTATGAATACTGCAACATGAAAGAGAAGGACAACTAAGGTTATGGTAAGTTCTTACACAACTATTATGTCTGGTCAAATCTTCCTTGACCCCATCTCAAAAAATGGAATTTATAGGCAGTCAGCTGGACACTACCTCTGAGATTGCAGCTGTTCCTCTCTTCTTATCCAGTATCACATTCAGTCTTTTCTGGAGCAGATTCGTCCTCCAGTATCACACATTTCGCAGGGCTTTAGGTTCCATGGCAGCTTCCATTTATCTGATCCCACTGGCCAGATACTACATGAGAGTGCTAGAGTGGACCCTCGCAGTCCAGTGGTCCACCCTTTCTAACCCTTTGTTAGTCCCCATTTGTCTCACTCCAGTTTGTTAGAGACACCTATCATGGTAGATGCATTCCCTAGACCTCCTAGGGGGCAGGCCATTTTCTCCACCCATTCTGACAGCCACTGTGACCTCGGACACTTCCATCCTCTGGTGGGGGGGGGGGGCACTTTCAGGGTAAGACTGTCCAAGGGATGTGTTCCCATTCAGAGACCAAGCTGCACGTAAATGTTTTGGTGATGAGAGCAGTCCTTCTGTCGTTGCATTTTTAGGACTGCCTTCCTCTGCGGACGATAGCAGTTCACACAGACAACATGACTGTTGTGTGATACATAAACTAGCAAGGGGGCACATATTCTTAGCTGCTTTGTTGCGAGGCCATGAGAGTTTGGGAATGGGTGATGTCCTCGGGGCACTTTCTCTTTGCAACACACATTCCCGGAGCTTCCAACGTGCTGGCGGACAAGCTGAGCAGGGCTATTCTGACCCTTCGCAAGTGGTCCCTGAATCCTTCGGTGGTGAAGCAGATATTCTTTCAGTGGGGCCAACCGAGCTGTAAGACTGTTTGCTTCCCCTCTCGATCACAAATGCAACAGTTACTTCACCTTGATCCCCCCCAGAGGGGGGGGGGGGGGAGTCCCCCAGGGATGCTCTGACTCATGATTGGCAAGAGTTCTTCAGAAAGCAAGACACCTCAGGATGCAGTTGACCCTCATTGCCCCCCTTCTGGCTTCGGCAGGTGTGGTTCCCTCTCCTACAGTCTCATCTGAAGCACCCCCTTGGGTGCTCGATCTGGTGCTGGATCTGATCTCCCATCTGTCGCTTCATCCGCTCACACATCTGCAGACCCTTCCAGTGATTATTGCTAAGTTTAGGCTAGCATCTCCTGTGAGGGACATTATCCTTGCTTCTTAAAAGTCTTCCACCAAGAGAGTTTACAGAAGTAATTGGAAGAGATGCTCCATCTGGGCTAGAGGTTGGAATCTCGAACCATTTTCGGCTCCTATTCCTGACACTCCTTTTCTTGTCTTCCCTTTTTAAGGAGGGTGTTAGTTTCTCTACCAGCAAAGTCCATTTGGCAGCAATTTCTAATTTTCATCTCAATAACGACCCTACCTTTTCTTCTCGGCTCTGCAAAGCCTTCTTGAAAGGTGTGTTTTTGTTGCACCTTCCAATCAAAAACGCTTCTCCACTGTGGGATATTACTCTGGTGCTGCAGTCTCTAACTAAACCTCTTTTTGAGCCTTAAGTTTCTTTCTTGGAAAACTGCCTTTTTAGTGGCTGTAACCTCAGCAAAGAGATATCAGAAATGCAGGTTCTTACCATTAAACCTCCTTACTTAATATTCCATAAAGACAGAGTGGCTTTGAAACCCAACCCCTCCTTTATGCTCCAAGTGGCCTCTGAAGTGAATCTCAAGCAATCAGTCCAACTTCCAGTGTTTTTCCCTAATTATTCTAATAAAGGAGAATACATTTTACATACATTAGATGTTCATCATCAGATTTGTTTCTATTTGCATAGAACTAAGCCCTTTTGGTTCTCAGACCAATTGTTTGTGGCCTTTTTAGTTAACAGGAAGGGCCAAGCTGTGTCAAAAAGTACTACCTCCTGTTAGATTTCTCAGTGTATTTCTTACATTTACTCCTCATGTGGTTCTCCTTTGCCTGGACCAGTTAGAGCTAATTCCACCAGGTCAGTGGCCACTTCAGCTGCCTTTGTAGCATGTCAGTCTTTGGATGACATTTGTGCATTGGCAACTTTGTCCTCTCCTTGTACCTTCATCTCTCATCACAAAGTTGACTTTCTAGAGGAAGAGCTTCCTTTGGCTCCACTGTTTGGCATGTCCTTCCTTGAGGCCACCCAAGAACTTTGGGTCGCTGGGGAATGAATGGTGACTAGGATAACATCAGATTAATAGTTATACTCACCATAACTTGGTATCTGTGTTATCCTTAGTCACCATTCATCACGGTCCCACCCTCCAGCCCCCTTCCTGAGGGATTGGCAGGATTTTGGTGGCCCTTTTCTGGTGGTAGGTTTCTTCTCTGTCTGTCTTCTTTCTCCAGGGCAGACTTGATCTGAGGGGTTTGAGGGCAGCAGAGCATTATGGGAGGGGAGGAGCTTGAGCTAAGCTGTTATCTAAGTGTGCTGGCTCAGATTCGTTATCGGATCCTAGACCGGTACATGATGAATGATGACTACGGATAACACAGATACCAAGTTATGGTGAGTACATAACTATTAATGTGATGTCCTTTCTCTCCTTCATTCTTAGCAGGTTGGGTTCAGAACTGATCCTCTGTTCCGACTCTGCCTTGTACAAAAGCTCAAGGTCTTCCACTATTTCATGGCTAAAACCCTATCCCATCATGCACTAGAAGAGCTCCCCAGATCCCGTTTGCCGTTGAACAAGATCGGGTGCTCTTCCTACTGCCTCTGGCTAAGTAGTTTTTGTTTTTTTTTTCTCTACATATTTTGAAAAATTGTTAGCTATTTCAAAGTGTTTTTATTATAGTAAATGTTTACTAAGTGAATTATGTGTGCTTTTGCTTCTCTTCTGAGTTGTTATTGCTGTTGGCAGTCGTTTTTCCCATATGACCTTTCTTCCCCTAGCCTGGCTTTAATCCTATTTCTTAAAACCCTTTTTTAGGCTGGTTCATTTAAATTAGAGAACTGATTTAGCCTGTTTTTCCTCCTTAAACTCCTCAAGGCTAGCTCATTTAAATTAGAGGACTGCCTTTGCCCATTTAAATTAGAGGGCCTTTCCCTTGGTGTTTTTGTCGTGATCATTGTTCTTATTGTAAAAAAAAAAAAAAAGTTAGTAGAAATATATATATATATATATATATATATATATATATATATATATATATATATATATGGGTTCACTTCAAAATCCTGAATGTCAAAATCCTGAACTCAAAATCCTGAAAGCTCAAAATACTGAAAACTCATAATACTGAATCTCATAATACCAAAAAACATACATGACACCAGCACTGACTGTATTGCAGCTACACTACACTGCACATACACTACTATCTATCCACTTACCTTAACCCAGACCCTAACCCTAAGGTCCGTCACTGTCGCACACTCACCCGCGCCCTAGCCCTAACTCACTTAACCCGCCCCTAACCCCAAATTCTGTCACTATCGCACTCTCACCTCACCCGCACCCTAACTCACTTAACCCGCCCCTAACCCTGACGTCCATCACAATCGCACACTTACATGACCCGCGCCCTAACCCAAAAGTCCGCACAATCACACATCAGTGTTGTTGTCCTGTATGTTTTTCGGTATTATGAGTTTTCAGGATTTTGAGTTCGGGATTTTGAGCTTTCAGGATTTTGAAGTGAACCCATATATATATATTTATATATATGTGTGTGTGTGTGTCTGTGCATATATATATATATATATATATATATATATATATATATATATAATGTGTATATGTGTGTGTGTCTATGTATTTTTTTCTATAGTTTGTTAGCTGCTTTCCTGTTGTTGCTGATTAGTATAATGTCTTCAAAGGATTCCAAGGAAGCTAAACCCTCTGGGTTTAAAAAAATGTGTCAAGTGTAGCCAGAAAATGTCTCTTACTGGCAGACAATACCATTTGTGTGTACTGTCTTGGAACAGTTCACCTCCAAGAGCCCTGTGCCATCTTAGCCACAGGGTATTGTTAGAAAGAAAAAAACTCATTCTGAGAGGCTTGTTGAAGACCTATTTTTCTGAAGCAATCGAAGAGGTCAGGGTCCATTAAAGTTGGGCCAGTCCTCTTCCTCAAAGTCGGACAAGTTGGGGAAAAGGTCCTCATCATCAGGTGCTCAGCCGGAGCCATCAAAATAAATTATCAAAACTTTAATCTTCGGACCCGAAGGCTGTCCGGCCCGAGAAACCTTCTTCCTCGGCATTGGCTCCTTCAGTTTAGGTGCTGTTGGAATTTCATTTGCAGAGCCAGTCCCCTGAATTGCAACTGGTATCTCCCACTCTAAGGTCTCAATTCTTGCAGTCCTCCAAATCTCCTGCTCCCTGCACTCAATCTTCCAGGAGCCTGTCCGATTATGATGTGGATCATGTGGTGCAGAGGCTGTTAAAGACACCGGAGCTCGCCAAACTGTTGTCGGATCCAACCCAGAGGGCTTTGGAGCCAACCAAGGCTACCCTTTCACCATCGATTCCTTCTCCAATCCGATCTTGGACCTTGGAGCCAGAATGTCCAGAACTGATCCTAGTGGAACCATCGGAACCGAGACCTATCACAGGATCTTCGGGCCCAGCTATTGCTCCGACGTCATCAGTTCTATCCAAGCTAGAGGAGTCTAGGAGCTGACGCACTCCAATCGAGTCCAGAGAGGGGAGTCAGATCGGCAGTTATTTGATCCGAACTTGCCTCTCAGGGCATCAGCTCAGGTGATCTCGGCTACTACCTCAGCCTCAGAGCTGACCCCTTTGGTTCCAGGGATTCCCTCTGGTTCTTCGGAGCTGGGAGTTTCCTCGGACCAGGGGTGGGGGGCTTTCGAGGTGATGAGAGTGCTGTCTCCACAGACAGGCCCACTCTCAGGTCGGGACAGTCTTCCCCCAAAGGCACAGGTGTCTGTCTCAGTACCACTGCATCCACAGAGACGTGGAGACCCTAGGTCTCAAGATGCGCCATTGGGTGACCCCCCCCCACACTTCTGAAACCTCTCCAGAATACTCTTTTGAGGAGGTCTCTCAGAAGAGGCTATGCAAGAGGAAGCATTTAGACTCCCCAAAGGAGTCCATCACATCGGGTACTGACCTTGATGATTCAGAAGGGTCCCCACAGTCGCCCTCTGAGGATGTCTCCTTCACGGACATCTTGGAAACACTGAAACAGAGAGGCAGCTGGAAGTCCATCAACCCTTCTGAGGAGGAGTTTGTCTACCTGAAGGCATTTGGGTCTCAACCTTCTGCCACTTGGGTGTCTCTGCCTTTCGACAAACTAATAGACCGTTTTTCGAAAGGCATAGGAGTCTCCAGTTTAAGTGGAACCTGTTCCTCGGAGGCCAAACAAATTCATCACATCACCAATAGACAAAAATTTTCTAACCAAAGGAGTCCCAGTAGATACTATGTTGGTGGCGGTAGCCACCAAAAAGGAACTCTGAGACATCCACTTCTGTCCATCCCCCAAACAGTCTCGTACGATGGACAGATATGAAAAGCACATCTTTTCTTCAGTGACTTTTGCGCTTAGATCGCTGAATTATCTGACTCACTTTACTAGACTTCAGAGAGATCTCCTGAAAGAGATAGACTACCCTCCAAGGTTCAGTAGCTGAAGGGGTATCAGAGAAGGTTTCCTCTCAGCTCTACACCTTAAACTCAGTGGTCCGCTCCTCTATGATGCTCATTTCTTATACAGCGGATGGAGCGAGCAGGGAGCGGCTTCAGGAATTTCCCTACGTAGATATTCTTGGATGTGCCTGTGTGACTTTGCAGAGCCCTTTAAATCTTTTTTTGTGAACACCTCTTTCAATGGCTTGTCCGTGTTCGGGCCAAAAGTCAGACACACACTAACCAGGTGTGAACAAGAAGGAAAGACACTGTCTGCTGTAGGAGTCCATTTTTGTCTACCTGCCAGACCTTATTCAAAGGGTCAGAAAGGAGGAAAAATGCGGTTTCAAAAATCCCAGAGAGCTTTCCAGGAGTCCAGGGTCAGGGGGGAAGTACTATTGGAAGACGCTGACCACACAGCAGAGGGGGTCCACAAAACCAGGGTGACAGGGAATCATTCCTTGGTAAGCCTTTTAAGTGCTCCTGAAAGGTGGCCTGCCTGTCCATCTCTGGAGGCAGTCAGGGGCCACTTATCTTTGTACCCAGAAGCTTGGCTAACAATAACAAAAGACAAGTTGTTTACAAAGCATTGTATCCAGAGTTTACTCCATATCCTTTCCTTTCCCCGTCTCAAACATAAAGCATCCCGGACGTTCCACTCAGTCAAAGGGAATAGGCAACTCTATAAATACGAACGTTGCTAGACAAATGAGTCATTCAAACAGTCCCAGCAGACCATATAAGATCCGGAACTTACTCAAGGTTCTTTTTAGTTCCAAAGAAAACAGGGAACTGGAGACCCATCCTGGATCTCAGCAAATTAAATAAATCAGTAAGAAAGTCAAAATTCTGGATAATAACAGTGCAATCAGTACTCCCTTTTCTGGGATAAGACGATTGGATGTGCTCTATAGAGCGCCAGGATGCGTTCTACCACATAAAAATGGGCAGGCGATCCAGGAGTCATTTGTGCTTTCAGCTGGGAGCCAGTCACTACCAGTTCCGAGCTCTGCCCTTTGGCCTCACTACAGCCCCCAGAGTCTTCGCCAAGTGTATGGCAGTAGTAGCTGCTCACTTAAGACACCTAGGATTCTGAGTGTTTCCGTACCTAGATGACTGGCTCCTAACTGCCACCACCGAGCATCTGCTATCGAAAGTGAGAGACACACAAAACTAAAATTATGCCCTGTAATTGTAAGATTTTCCAAATATATAGTAACATAAAGTAAATTATTATATCTGGGAATAAATCTACTCAATGAATTAACAGATTCTCTAATATTTATAATAAAATACTAGACAAAATAGAACAAACAATTTGTTACTGGAATAAATATATCGTTTCAACATTTCATTTTTTAGGGAAAAGGAATAGTGTTAATAAATTGCCATCAAACTATATAAGCTCTACGCTTTCAGTGTTCAAAACATATATAAACAAAATACCAAATATTAATTTTTGGATTTTTCTTATTTTCCCTATAGCTTTTACACCAGATATTCTAGATACATTCCAATTATCTAAAATAAATATACTTAAAGAAAAAACATTACTCTTTTGGCATCAACTTATAGAGAAAGGGAAAATTCTAACAAATGAACAGATAATTTATAACTATAATATAAATAAAGACAATTGGTTGTTTTTACAAAATCTAAGGCATTTTCTTATAAATAAAATCGAACAAATGCAGCCTTCAGTTAGACATGAAGCTCCAAAACTCATTGAATACCTTATTCTTATCACAAAACAACCTTATCAGGGTAAAGGTTATTTGTCTAATATCTATAAAAGTGTTCAAAAAACTATCATGAAAAATCATACTGGGATTATTATACTTTAATAAACAACCAATTGAAGAAGAAAAAAGTAATATTCTAAAATCTTCCAAATTTTCTACATTATCAAAATGCTGGCAATTATTCACTTGGAGATATCTACACAGAAGTTTCTATATACCACATAGGTTAGCCAAAATGTATTCTATTGAAGATCAATGTTGGAGATGCCATACCAAGATAAAAGCAGATTGGCAGCATGTTTTTTTATGAATGTATATGTCTCAGTATGTACTGGAAATCCATTAACTATTTTTTTCAGACTGTTTATAATGATAATTTTCAATTAACAAAGTCTTTACTTTTATTCAATTCTCCTATTCCAAACTGTGTACCAAAAAAAGACACTTAAAGTCCTATGGTCACTATTGGCAATTTCACGTAAAATCATAACTATACACTGTAAAAATGTGGCTTCTCCTACGTTCAAGGAATTTGAGAATTTAACAACAGTTGCTCACATGGAAATATTAACAGTGAAGAACAGAACTAAAAGATCTACTTCTTACTATTACTCTTGGATGAAAGTACTGGAAATACTCAAAAAGATCGAAGAAGATACTTATGTTTCTAACTTTATATAATATAGAATTTCAATGTTATTTGCATAGTCACCAATGTAAACAGTTATATAATGGTTTGAAGTTAGTAATGTTTTAGAATTGTAAATATGTTATTTATCTTTATTTCATGTAATGTTTCTTAAGACATCTTATTTGAAATAATAAAAAAAATATGTAGTAAAAGAAAGTGAGAGACACCACCTTGCATCTCTGCTGTCACCTAGGAATCACAATAAACTATGAAAATTCTCCCTTGTTGCCATCTCAACATATCATTTTTATAGGAGCTGATCTAGATACAACAAAAATGATGGCAAAACTTCCCTCTGAAAGGGTTCAAGTCCTACGACGTCCAGTCCTAAACCTACTTTCCAAGAAAAAAGTGCAAGCAAGAACAGTCCTGAAAGTCTTAGGGACCATGGCAGCAGCAATAACCCTGATTCCATTAGCATGTCTGCACATGAGAATTCTACAGTGGATACTGTTCACTCAGTGATCCTTGCAGGAACTACCCTTGTCCCACTAGATCTTGATAATGGAATCTTGCAAGAAACAACTTTGTTGGTGGCTTCACTCCAATCATGTGACATTAGGTTGACCCTTTGTTCTTCCCCAGCCATTAGACACAGTAACCATGGACACTTTCCAGATAAGGTAGGGGGGCATTATCTGGGAAGGACAGTCCAAGGCACTTGCCAGGATCACGAGACCCATTTGCACCTCAATGTCTTAGAGATGAGAGCAGTTCTTTTAGCGTTGCAAGCATTCCAGGACCATCTTCCACTAGGAACTGTTGCAGTACAGACAGACAACATGTCAGTTGTGTGGTATATAAAGAAACAAGGAGGAAAGTACAGATGTTCTTCAAGGATGCAACTGCAGTCTTGACATATGGGTTGTCCTTCCTCAGGCAGCCCTTCGGTCGGCCGGATTCCAAAGTCTGGGTCCGGCGTCGGCTGATGTCGCCCTTTCCCCGACGTCAGAGCGCCTGGGGTATAAATGCGTCAGCCGACGCCATCTTCTTCAGTCTTTCTTGCCGCGTGGCGCCCGAAGCAGAAGCAGTTCGCAAGTGCCAGTCGGCCAGCTCCTGTGTTTTCAGCTACTGAAGTCTTCAAAAAGCTAAGTACCCCATTGGGGACCTTTTCTTGCCTCAGCCGATGTCAGATAAAACTGTAAAAGTTAATAATTGTTTAACTTGTGGGAAACAAATACCTCATAAGGATTTCCACTCTTACTGCTTACCCTGCCTAGGCCCAGAACACAACGTCTCGGCCTGTACAGCTTGTGCTTCTTTCAATAGACGCACTCTTAGGCGTCGGTCAGAGTTTGCACAGGATTATTTTGGGGAAGATTTCTGTTATATCATGCCGTCGGAGCTTCCGACAGCACATTTACCTAAAAAATGGAAGGATAAGGACCGACACCCATGGTCCGCGGTCTCGGCCGACACCACGCTTAGGCCTACCGCGAGTGTCTCGGTCTCTTCTGATCCGGTTTCACAACCGCTACAGACTGACGACACCGCCCCACCGGTTACTTCGGTACCGGAGGCCAGCTTGGTGCTGGTTTCTGTTCTCCCCTCTGAGACTGTAGCCCAGGATATTTCTGACACCATTTCAGTGGATAAGACTACCCCAGCACGTGGGGCTGCCAGGCCTCCAGTGTCTATGTCCATTAAGGCCTACACACGTGCTAAGGTTGCCAAACAGGCTAAGTCTCTTCCCTCCAAGATCTGTTTCTCTGGGATCCACTTCTGGTTCTCAAATTTTAAGTTTAGCTGAGGACCTTATTTCTTTAATTAGGGGTTCTCAGCCACATCCAGACAGAGGCTCTCAGCCGCCTTCTGTCAAGAGGCCTAGGCCTAGGGTTGAGCAGGTAGATCCCCAGTCCACTGATGAGGCCTCAGGTGATTCTGCACATTCAGACTACCAGGAGGAGGCCTTCCCGGCCTATGAGGATTCTGATGCGGAGGAATCTATTCCCTCTGCTTCTCCTCCTGAGGAGTTTTCCTTTGGGGAAACGCTTCATTCCATGAGGGAACACTTCAAATGGCAAGGCCAAGAATACTCAGATTCTAGGAAAAGGTTAAGGGAATTTTTAAAGCTACCTCAACATAGACCCTTAGCTATTCCTCCAGTCTTAAATGTTTTAGATGATGTGTACTTAGAATCTAGTGTTTCCCCTGACTCCCTCCCCCCTGCTCCTGTCAAGCCAGACAGGTACTACAGGGTCCCAGACACACATCAATTTCTGTACAAGGGCCATACTGCTGACCCTGAAACTATTTCTCAGGGGCCTAAAGGGGTTTCCTCCACTACTGCTAAGAATCCACTTCCTTCGGAAAGAGATTCTAGGGCTTTAGAAAGGTGGGGCAAGAAAGTATATACATCTTCCACCCTTTCTATGAGAGCATTAAATTGTCAATTTCATATGATTCAGTATCAGGAATACATGTTAGATGACTTGCAAAAGAAATTGGCTTCCCCTGAACCATTAGATAGAAAGGGGTTACAGGAATTGGTTCATAATACTCAGCAGGTTAGCATCCATTTCCTTCAGTGTGGATATGATGCATTGGAAGCTTCATGTAGAGCAGCAATGACAGGTGTGGTCATACGCAGACATGCTTGGTTAAAGGAACAAACATTGCCAGACCATGTGAAAATTAAGCTTTTGGACGCACCACTAGGAAACATAAGCTATTTGGTGCTACTGCACAAGAGGTTTTAAAGAAAATAGAGGAAAAGGCAAAATCCGTGCAGACAGTCAATGATTTCCTCCAGGTACAGCCTCCAAGATTCAGCAGGAATTGGCCTTCTAAGCATTGGTCCTTTCCAGACACAGACAAATTTCAAAGAGGCAAAAACAGACGTGGCAGAGGTAGAGGGTAAACTCGAGGCTCCTACAGAGGACATCAATGGCAGCCTCCGAACCAGAGAGGTGGGGCAGGACCTTCCACTGCTCCGCAGGGACAATCTCAATGACTTAACTTTGACTCCGCCATCCAGGGCTCAATTAGAAGCACCTTTGGGCGGAAAATTATCTTTATTCTCACAAAATTGGCACAATATTACAAAGGACAAATGGATACTGGACATAATAGACAAAGGATACAGATTCCATTTTCATACACTACCAACAAGACATGCAGGCCAAACCTGCCACCAAATCAAAGGGCAGAGGCACTCAAACAAATAACAAACCTACTTCAAATAAGAGCACTAGAGAAGGTTCCTTCTACAGAACAAGGCCAATGATTTTATTCAAGACTGTTCCTTGTTCCTAGAAAAGAAAACCAATGGAGACCCATTCTGGACTTGTCCGCATTGAATACTTACCTTATTGTGCCAAAATTCAAAATGCTGACTTTACAGCAACTCCTTCCCATGCTGGGCAAGGGGTCTTGGCTGGTAACTCTGGACCTCAAGGAGGCATACCTGCATGTCCCAATCAGACAAAGTTGCAGAAGATACCTCAGATATCTTGCAGGCTCAGAGCATTATCAATTCTCAGCATTGCCCTTTGGCTTATCTACTGCGCCCAGAGTGTTCACAAAATGCCTGGCATCAGTAATTGCACATTGCAGACATCAGGGGATACAAATATACCCTTACCTGGACGACTGCCTTATACAAGCGGACAGCCAACAAGCCTTGTTAAAAAACTTGGACTATGTCATTCACCTACTGCAGGCCTTGGGATACACAGTCAATATTCAGAAATCAAGTGTCGTACCATCCCAACAAATACCTTTCCTGGGTGCCACACTGGACACAAACACCCAGATGGCGTTTCTGACAAAAGAAAAACAAAAGCAATTGCCAGAATACTTCAGAAAATTAGCAACACACACCCAGATGACTGCAAGGAAAATCCTGCAGGCCCTGGGTTTCATGGCATCTTGCATTCTTCTGATTCCACACGCAAGGCTGCATATGAGGAAACTACAATGGTATCTGAAAAGTCTATGGTCTCAACACAGCCACAGCCTGGAAGCATTGATCCCACTCATTCCATGCCTTCAAAAGGAATTTCTGTGGTGGGCTCAAGCAAGCCAGATAAACAAAGGTCTGCCTTTCAGCAAGCCTCATACAAGTCAAACCATAACAACAGACGCCTCAGACCATGGATGGGGGGCGCACATGGAGGGCAGATGCATTCAAGGACAATGGACACAAAAAGAAAATCACCTGCACATCAATCAAAAAGAAATGCTGGCAGTGATACATGCAATCAAGGCCTTCGAAAAGTTCATGCATCAAGGCCATCTACTAATAAAGACAGACAATACCACAGTTATGTGGTACATAAACAAGCAAGGAGATACCCATTCCTACCCTCTTTGCAGACTGGCAATGAATCTCTGGGATATTTCCCTACAATTGAAAATAGAGCTACAATCTCAGTTTGTACCAGGGAAGGACAATGTTCTGGCGGACAGCCTAAGCAGAAACATCATGGATCCACACGAATGGATGTTGCATCCAGACATTTGATGTTAAATAAAAATAAAATAAATAAACAGTCAGTACAAAATTATTAGCTGCTGAAAATGCTGTCAGATTAGTTTTAAAGTACGTCTCAATTATTTTTAAATAACAGCATTTGGTGGAGCCAAACTTGCTAGTTTCATTCTGTTAGAGTGAGGCACTGTTGGCCATCTTCTTTCTCTTCCCCAAATCCATAAAGTTGCAAAGAAGGAAGGAGTTTGTGAACTAGCCAGTGCTGATGTATTGAAATGTTGACAGCAGTAAACAGGTAATCTTTCTTCAGTGTGTTCTAAATTAAGTTTCCTTCACCGAGTCGATGCTCAATTGCTTTGATTTATGCCCACAAATCTAGGCTTGTTCCTCTAGAATTTACTGATGCTCATAAAGTTGGACTGGGGTGGTCAAATAAGTGGTTGTCGTGTTGTTTCCAGCAGCTGTTTTTTTTTCTGCTTGGAGTCTGAGACTAAAACTCAAGTAATCAGTGCAGTGTTTCTGCAGAATCATTTGCTGTTATGGTGAATTTACAAACATTGTGAAGCCGCGGTGGTGCAGCAGTAGCATTGTCGCCTCACAGCAAGAGGTTCTCCTGTTCGATTCTCAGCTGGAGTGCCTTCTGTGTGGAATCTGCATGTCCTCCCCGCAGTCGAGTGGCGTTCCAAAAACATGCGTGAATGGGCACCTCGGCACCATAAAAATCAACTGCCAATCATTAGCGGACCGGAGTTCTGCTGTGGCGACCCCTAACCGGGAAAAGACAGACGTTGTTATATATTTAGTTGTATTTTGGAGTCACAAAACTTGTCTTTCTAAGGTGAGAGTACTGTTCAGTGTATGTCACTGTATAAAAAAGTAATGTAAAATGTCACTACTTAGTGCGACAAGGACAGATATGTTTAGGTATCCCCCCATTTTAGTCAGTAATCACCTTATGATGTCTATTCACCTTGTGTTTGGGGCTCAGATGTCTTTTTACCCACACAGGAGCACACACCTGCTTCTAGTGAAACTGCAACTGTTCTGTACACATGAAGTGTACATAAATTATGTATTAATCAAGTCCTTTTGTAGTAGTTTAGACTATTTTCTTGAGCTACTGTTAAAATGTCTATGCTGTTGTCATACAAGCTTGTACAACTCCTGCTTACTTAAAGTTACAGCTGCTACTGTGTTCCTTGCATATGCAACTCTGCTGGGTTCCTGACAAATTAATGTACTGTTCGACTTGGGGGGGGTCCAATCTGCCTGTTCGAAGTAAGCACAGATAGGGTGTTAAAAAAAGAATTTAAAATGAAAGATAAAGGTACACCTAAATTATATTATTACCCAGTACCCAGTACACAGCCATACAGTATCACACAGACATTCAGGTTGGAGCAGTTCATGAAAGCAGTGGCTGCCTGCAGGCTCAATGTAGGAGTCCACTATAACTGCTTGAAAAAGACGTGTCTTTTTCAGCACAGAGGTCTGTTAAATTAACTGTCAGTATCCATTGAAAACATGTATACAAAACTAATAACTTGTTTTTTTTTTTTTTATTTTTAATTGCAAATGCTTTTCTGCTCAAGGCATTACCTCACTCTCTTATGCTCATTCTATCCTCCCATCTTACATTCACCTCATAAATTTGACCTTAAGACATCCATGCTGCTTTAAACCCCACCCCACCCTTTCTCTCTCCTGTACCCTTGTCTACATTCTCCATCCCACTCTTTACCACACCCACTTCCCTCTGTTTGTATTTTTTCCCTGTACTACCTGTCCTCCACCACCCACCTTTTTATTCTGTCTCTCACTGTAGCCCAAGTTGACCTACAGTAACTCTGTAAATATACTGAATATACCTTGGCATCAAGACAATATTCCTGTTTTGTTAGACAGGCTTCTGTTATGTTATAATGTTTTGCATGCTGCATGTTGTATTAAATAGACTCCCACGATGTTAGACAGGATTCTATAACAGTGTAATGTTTTTGCTGGCTTAATATTGTATTTGTACCCTTCGTCTGTATTGTGTTGTACTTGCTTCGCTCAGGCTGAGCCCAAACATGGTCCACATTGGATCAGTGTCAACACATGCTAAATAAGCAAACAAACTGGCAGATGTACTTGAATACTGACTCTTCAGTTATTTGTTTTTTTATAGTCCCCAATTGGTGGCATTTAACTGTCTTTATACTTAAGGCATTATTTGCTGCTGTGCTGTGAAGTATGCACTGAATCTGCTTGTTACTTGTCTCTGACCCAGTACCAAATTTCATAGATTTGAACCACCACTGTGAAAGTGTATTTGCTTTAAAATGTGCAGTAGTTTGACTGTATGAAATTGCCTGTTTCAGTAACCATGTTTTCAAATAATTTTGTGCCAACACATGCCATGACACTCATCTATGTTATGTGCAGTTTGTGTGTGTATATTTTAACACATCTGCTGCATTTAAGAGCATGTAGAGAAATGAGGGGCTATGAACAGACCTAGCAAACTGAACACGAAGCACAGTTCCTGTCACATCTGTGTGCAGTTCACTTGCATTTGCCCAATATAGACAGGTGTACCGAGAGACTTGTGTACCATATTGTAACATATTAGAGCAGTAAGCTAGATAAGCAATGCAGTGTTTGTATTATTGGTTATATGCACAAACTATATTGGTTATATGAACCTGTGTACATAACAGACTAGTTGCCTGCTTTAAATGTTAGAAACAGTAGCTCAGTATTTTCCAAGTAGACGCACATTAAAAAGTTAGCAACAGAGGTACTCATTGTACACTTAAGCATTGTAAGACATATTATAGTTGCATGTATGCATGAAGCTTAGCATAAATTAAATCTTAACCAGTACTTTTCTGGTAGCAAAGACCGATGTTCTTCATGTTTCACAGTTGCAGTCCTAACGTGTTGGATTTCTTACTGTGGAAGCCCTTGGCCAGCCCAACTACCAGAGTAAAAATCTCCCTCCTCCTAAGGCTGGCACACGCCTTACCCTGATATCAGTATGCTTGGGTATAAAGGGAGCTAGTTGATGCCACGATATCAGTCTTTTCTTGCCGTCAGATTCCGAAGCAGTGTTTCAGTGCGTCGGTCGATCCGCACCAGAGAGAAGTCTTCTAAAGTTAAGTGTCCCATTGGAGAACTCTCTTTCTTGCTTTAACTCATGTCAGATAAGATTAACAGTCATCTCCTCTATGGTAAGCAAATCCCACAACAAAACTTCCATACTTTGTGTATCACCTTTTAAGGCCTGGTTTACAACATCATTAGTTGTCTCTTTTTTTTTTTTTTTGTTTGTTTGTTTATTTATTTATTTTTTTTGCTGAAATCTTAGCTAGGCATCTTAGTCTACAATTTTCTTTGCATTGTTCGATGGTGTCCACCAGTCTTCCTGAGATTGAGCTCCCTAAGCATAAGAACAAGGAAAAAAGACCCAGGCTTAGGGCCTCGGATGACAGCCATTCACTGTCTGCCAGTCCCCCAAGGCTTGTTATCATTGAGGAAGGTGAGGCACTTTCACAGCCCCCTTCTGCAACTGAGATGGTAGCACAAGCCTCTGTCGAGAACCTTACAGAGTCCAACATTCTGTCAAATCCCTCAGGTTCGACTCGGGCCTTGACTTTCAGTTCGTCAGTTGGTTCCGGAGTCGCTCAGCAGACCTCTGCTTCCAACAAGTGGTCTTCTACCAGCGACGTTCTTTCGAGGCATCAGCCTGCATTGGTTCTGCCTTACAAAAAAGACTGGCATCAAGATAGCAGGCATACCTAGGCTCAAGGCCAAAGCTACTTCCAAGAAGAATTCTACATCAGGTCCTATGCCTAGGCCTACCGTCTCCCACTCAACATGTTATCAGCAAGACCTGGTCAGGTTAGCTAAGGACCTCATCTCTGTAGTCAGAGCTAGACCCCCTTTCTAGTCTTCTCCCATGGAAAAGGAAGAAGGATCCTACCCCTGAAGATTTCTCTAAATCTCCTGATTCAGATGAGGAATCCAACCAGGCAGAGTCTGTCTTTAAGAAGGGACCCTTCCTTACTTCCTTTGAAGATTCAGATTCGGACGAGAATCTGCCTTCAGATTCACCTCCTGAAGACATCACTTTTGGTGAAACACTCCATGCCATGAGAGAACATTTCCAGTGGGAGGCACAGGAATACCCCAATCTAAAAAGAAGGTTAGGTAGTTCCTTGACCTACCAGAACACAAACCTTTGACTATTCCTACTATATTGGAGGTGGGTACAGGATGTTTTTATGGACTTTTTCATGAACCCAGACTCTGTACCTCCAGCCCCTCGAAAACTAGACAGGTTTTACAGGGTGCTGGACTCAAATACCTCTTCAAAAACCCATGTGCTGACCTAGAGATTGTCACTCCAGGTTCCAAGGGAGCAAGAGCCAGCTACCTACTGACAAAGGAAGCAGATACCTTGATAGGTTTGGCAAAAAAGTCTACACTGCTACCCTAACCATGAGGGCCCTTAACTGCCAGTTTTATATGATAAAATACCAACAAAGTATTTTAGATAAAATGAAGCAAAAGATGTCCTCCCTGGATGACAAGAACATTGCTAAGGAATTGTTGGACTTTTGCCATTCCAGCTCCCAGGTGGCTAGACTCTCATTATACTGCGGTTATCATGCTATGGAGTCCTATAGCCAATTTGCTGTATCTGACTCTGTCATTAGAAGGCATGCTTGGCTTAGAGAGCAGACCCTACTACTCCATGTCAAATCCAACTTCTAGATGCACCCCTGGATAAGGGCTTCTTTTTTGGGCCAAAGGCTGAGGCTGTGCTAAAAAAGATGGAAGATAAAGCAAAGTCTATGCAAACTGTCAAGGACTTGCTCCAAGTTCAGCCTCCTAGGTTTAGTAGGAATTTTCCCACTAAACACTGGTCCTTTGCCACTTAGACATCTGATTAATATCCCACCAAACTGCCACTAATATGGGACGTCCCCTGCTATCTTGGGTCAGTAACTAAGGAACTTCAGTCCTCACTACTGACTGCAATATGCGACTGTCATTTAAGTAGAAGTAATATTTTATAATTCCCCTAAGAGCACAATAGAAACACGCTCTATAACCTGGGACTAGACTGTATACTTCTCTCCACCCATAATGTAACTCCTTATTACACACTTCAGAGCAATGTGTCCCAGTTTAAGACCTTTAACACACTCGCACTTAAAAAAAATCTCACACATCCAAGCACTTCTGGGAAACCCTGACACAGATTTCCAGCTGTGTCACTTCCCCAAAATAATATTGTAACAGGCTACCACCAGAGTGTCTGCATACCCTTTCAAAGGGATGTCCAGTTATTAAAATTAGATATTAAAACAAATGATAATATATGACCTAAAGCAGTCAGGCTTTCAGAGTGGCCTGGGAATTGTCAAAGCAGATATAAGTACTCTCAAATCACTAAAGAATACGCTAATTGACCGGCAGCAATGTAAGGTAATAAACATATTTAATAATGAGCAAAATTATTAAAATATGTAACAGTAATTTCAATAAACAAAATTAAATCACCAGGAAAATGAAATTAATACTGTAGGATAGTAATCCAACATTTAAAAAAAAGTCTGACTGATTAGCTATAATTTCCTATCTGACTGAAGAACACTGTCCCTGATCTAAACTAAATGTTACAACAGGGCAGAGGCAAGCTTGCAGTTCTTGGCGAGTCCTTTGGGCATCAGCTATTACAATATCAATACACTCTCTAACCACTCCCCCCACATCAGTTGCAATTCCTACAAAAATCCATCCACTCCTCTATTTACATTGCAACCAGTACCCACCTCTCTAGTTTGTAAACTGCTCTCAAAACTCAAACCATGCTCCCCTCTTCCGATGGCCTTCCAGCTTAATACCTAAATCTTGCACAAGATTCTGTAGCTCTTCCAATTAGCATTCTCATTAAACGATCAATCTCTGAGTCATATGTCCCACAGCTATGGAAAAACTCAGTTATTACTCCCCTTCACAAAGGCGGTAACACCAGCAATCTATCTAACTACCAACCCATATCCATACTTTCACCTCTGTCTAAAACTTTAGAAAAGTGTATTCATTCTCAATTGCTAAAACATCTCACAGGCAATAACCTACTGGCACCCACCCAATATGGTTTTCGGCCAGCACACAACACAACAGCCTTAATGTCATTCACCTAACACTATACAAAGCTCTTGATGCAGGCCTACTAACATCAGTGATCCTACTAGACCTATTAAATGTTTTTGGTACAATGTCCCACTCAAAACTACTTTTGCAACTTGATACCATAAATTGCTCCCCACACACACTGTCCTGGTTCCATAACTATCTACACAACAGAAAACAGTCTGTTAGATGGCAAAGTAAGCAATCCGATTACCTACTCAACACAGGCATTCCCCAAGAGTATGTTCTTGGGCCCATGCTTTTTAACATATTTATTAATAATCTCCATAAAGCATTCATGCAATACACGGACGATTCGACAATAATTACGTCCTCTAACAACATCTCAGATCTCCTAACGTTAACACAAAATGCATTTACTTCCATCGAATCCTGGCTTAACAAAGCTCACCTGCTACTTAATCCCAAAAAATCAAAACTTTTACTCTTCACAACCAAATCTCTTAACTCTAGACTTTAAAATATTCTCTCAAAACAATACAGAAATTGAAATTGTAAAAACAGCCAAACTATTTGGCATCACAGTTGGTGACAAACTATCTTTTGAGAATCATGTACTCAACTTCATCAAAAATACCCATTTTAAGCTTGGCAAACTTTATAGGCATAAACTCTATTTGGACAAGTCTAAAATAGCTAATAGTCTACTTCTACCCTCCCTCCTCTATGGTTGCCCCATTTTCGCTAACCTACACAAATCTCTCTTGAACAAACTGCAGTCGTGCTACTATAAAATAGCCAAGTTTGTCTCCAGCATGCCAATTCGCACACATCATTGGCTGGCCATTAAATCTGTAAACTGGCTTGAGTTCCCTCATTATCTACATTACTCCCAACTTACTGTCACCCACAAACTACTAAATAATCCAGACTTCTGCCCATCCCTTCAAACTATAATACAAATACACACCCCTACTTGGCATCTTAGGTCCTCTAACAAACAACTCTTAACCATAACTAAACCCAACAAAAGAGCTGGACAGTGTCTCTATTCCCATGCCATTGCCAAACTTTGGAATGCACTCCCTCGCTCTCTTACTCAACTAGACTCTTTAAAAACATTTAAATTTGCACAAAAAGAACACTATCTCAATAACTTTGTATGTTTTTGTAGTTGTATAATTAAACCACCTTAAATGTTTGGCCACTGTACACTACAAATACTTTTACTAACTTAATATAGTTGCATTTTATACTGTCTGTCTTCATATCCAATCTCTTGCTTTCTTTATTTCTGTGGCTGAATAAACAGAATTTATTAAACAGTATTCTTGCTTATGAGAATATGCAAACAGAATTACTGAAAATCTAACACACTGTGTTTTTTATTTTCTTGTATACCTCTATAATATGTGTTTGTCTTGTATATCTACTTCAATTTGTATTGTGTAAAAACTTTCTTGATTTTCAAAGTTAAGCTGATGTTATGTAAAAATTTCTGTGATTGTATAAAGCTTTTCTTCCTAGGCCTCCACTGAAAATGGGTCATTGGCCCAGTGGACTTTTCCGGTCAACAAATGTCAATGAATAAATAAAATAAATAAATATTCCACTGCTCAGTACAATAACACAACTGTGAACACAACTGAACTATGAACTTAACTCAGCTGTACAGTTCAGACTGTCTTCATCAGGCTGTTTTATAAACTAGGTTAACTGTCTCAACTGTTCCAGTTCTTATTTTCATTTCACTCTTGGAAAATCAACAAACAGCTGTTTATTAAAGTTCCTTTGTATCTTTCAGTCTCTGATTGTAAACACAGAGCATCTGAACACATTCCAATGACATCATTTGTTGATCAGCTGACTCTGAGATAGTCTGCATATAGAATCTCCTGCATAAACATGTGCAGTTAGAAATGTAAAAGAACACTGTTCAGTTCTTTAAACATCCTGTACAAACACAGTATTATGATCAACATGTAAGAACATATTTACAGTATCATAACTAGTCATGCTGGCATTTACAATATCATAGCTAGCCATGCTGGCATGTAATACACAGCTTAAGCTGAAATTATGTACAAAACTTCATCCAGACATGCTAGCACAGATGACGGTGTCCATTTTCTTCATATCCCCCTCAGTCAAAAGGCAGTCAGAGGAAGCCTCAAAGGAAAAGGCTTCAAAGGCATCAACTACAAAGGCCCAGGCAGTGGTATGCAGGAACCCCCTGGCAGGGGAGTTCTAGACCACAAGGCCCTGGCAGAGAGCAGCTGACTCTTCCTTTCCCCTACTCGACCCCACCCTGTCCAGAAGACATAGGAGCAAGACTAGGAGGAAGGCTATCCTTGTTCAAAGAAAACTGATCCCTCATCACTTCAGACAAGTTGTTTCTGGGTTCTGAACGTTATCTCAGACAGTTACAAGCTCACATTCAAAGAGCAGTTAAAATACTCAGGTTACCCAGATGTTCCACAAAATCAAAGAGCAGAACCCCTTTCTCAGATTCACAATCTGTTCTCTCAGTGCTCAGTGGAACAAGTACTAGATGATCAAATAGGGAAAGGGTTCTTCTCCAGACTGTTCCTGGTTCTAAGAAAGGAAGGCTATTGGTGCCCAATACTAGACTTGTGCACCCTGCATCAGTCTGTGCTGGTACCAAAATTCAAAATGTTGACTATTCAGAAACTTCTCCCTGTAACAGCCCCTCAGGTCTTAATGCTCACCTTAGACCTAAAAGATGCTTACTTGCACATTACTGCAGTGGAATCTTGCAGAAGTTTTCTTTGCTTCAGAGCAGGTGCCAGTCACTTTCAATTCTCTGCACTGCCTTAGGGTGTTCACAGTCTTTAGTTCTTGTGATCGCTTTTTTGCAGAAAAGGGATCCATATTTACCCCATGAATCAGTCAAAGCTCCTGAAGGATCTGGCTTTCAGACAGACCCTCCTTACCTTCTTGAGGTTCACCATAAATCTTCACAAGTCCAGCACAGACCCAACCTGCAGGATAGTTTTCCTGGGGGCTCTTCTAGATTCCTCCCCTCAAAAGGCCTTCCTCCCTCCAGAAAAAGTCTCCTCCTTGACACAATCCTTCCAAAACATTATGCAGAGACAATGCCCCTCAGCCAGGCAATTCCTCAGAACATTAGTGTATATGGCATCTTGTATCCTCATGATTCCCCTGACCAGGCTACACATGAGAAAGCTCCAGTGTACCTCAAGAATCTCTGGTGCCAGCACTTACAGTTCCTGGAGAAATAAATTCAGCTGATCCCTTGTCTCAAGGAGAAATTTGGATGGTGGACACTGGTATTGCCCAGAACCTGGGTCTCCCCTTCAGGTTCATCTTTCAGGACCAAACTTTAACCACAGATGCTTCAGAGACCGCCTGGGAGGCTCATTCCCAACATCTTAAATCCCAGGGCAGATGGGAAGAGCAGTTCGGGCACAAGCACATAAATCGGAAAGAACTGATGGCAGTGCAAAAGGGCTTAGTGGCTTTCAAAGATCAGTGGAAACCAGGGTCCTACTTGTCAAAACAGACACCACCACAGTCATGTGGTACATCAGCAAGGGGGCACCCACTCATACCCTCTTTGTCGACTAGCACTGCAGGTTTGGAGGACAGCTCACTCTATGGGGTTGCAACTCATGGCACAGTACCACCCAGGGACTCAAAACACTCTATCAGATCATCTCAGCAGGAACTTGCTGGATCCCCATTGGTGGCATCTGCATCGGGAAACATTTCTTAACATAGTCCTGAAATGGGGATTCCCACAAATGGACCTCTTTGCCACCAAAGAAAATGCTCAACTGAAAAGAACCCCAGACTGGCCCTGGTAGCACTGGTGTCCTCTACTACTAAGTTTAACCAATGAAAATCCATGGCAGTTACCTCAGAGAGTGGACCTTCTCACTCAGAGCAAAGGGAGGTTTGGGCATCCCAACCTACAGACTCTTAAACTCTCACCCTGGATAATTCCCTAGAATACTACTCTGAGCACACCCTAAGCAGTCAAGTTCAAAACATTCTCAGGGGCTAGAAGGCCTAGTTCTGGGAAATTATACTCAGCCAAGTGAAAAAGATTCTGCATTTGGTGTTGGCAGCAAAGCCTCAATTCTAACTCAGCCAATATCTCTGCTATTTTAGATTACCTGCCTACCCTGGTGGACAGATGCCTAACCTTTTCTTCCATTAAGATTCACACCTCTGCCATTTCAGCTCACGTTTCTACTCTTCCTCCTGTCTTTTGCCCCCCTCAGCTGATGCAATTCAGTAGTGGAGTGGTTCACATCAGACCTCCATGGGACCTCAGTTTTTTCTAGAAAAATTGATGCTACCATCCTTTGAACCAGCAGCTTTTGCTGATTTAAAATTCTGGAAGACTGCCCTTTCACTGGCTATCACCTCAACTAGGAGGGTCTCTGAGCAGCAAGCTCTCATGACAGTGGAACCATTTCTCATATTCCACCCCGACAGAGTACCACTCATGACTAATCCATCCTTTATGCCCAAGTTGGTCACAGACATGTCCTTGAATCAAGCCATACACTTCCACACCTTCTTCCCCAAGCCTCAGAACTAGGGGGAAAGAATTCTTCACTCCTTGGATGTGCACAGACAGCTTCAGTACTATCTTGACAAAACTAACTCTTTCAGAAAATCAGACCAGTTGTATGTCCTTTGCTATTGGCTCTGATGGGAAACCAGTCTCCAAACAGACTGTCTTCAGGTGGATCCCCCACTGTATTTCCTTTTGTTACAGCCATCATGGCAAAAAAAAAATCTGAAACTGTAAAGACTCACTCTACTAAGGCCCCCTTCTACCTCTGCTGCCTTCCTGAAAGGAGTACTTACCAGAGACATTTTGGAAGCTGCTACATGGTCATCTGTACATAAATTTACCAAACAGCAAAACTTAAGAGCCTTCTCAAAGTCTAGAGCAGGATTTGCCACTGCCATCTTGCAGGGCATCCTCTTTTCTTCTTAATCTACCTTCCACAATGATGTCAGCTTTGGGAATCATCCCATAATTCAGGACTGCAACAGTGAAACATGAAGAAAATAGTGCAGTTGTGTACACATACCGTAAATGTACATGTTTGAGTGTATTCACTGTTGTAGTCTTCTTTCCCTCCTTCCTTCCCCCTTTTGCCTACAGTGGTAGTCTGCTTCTGTTTTCTTCACTATCCAGAGGACACCCTGGGTGTTTACCTAGCAGGCCCCTTTTCAATCTTTGTCCTTTACTTGTGGTTCATCCTGAGGACTCCTACCTTCTAGGGGGTTAAGAAATAACTGATGTCATGGTGTCAGCTGGCTCCCTTTATACCCACGCGCACTGACATCAGGGTAGGGTTTGCACCAGCCTTAGGAGGAGGGAGATTTTTGCTCTGGTAATCGGGCCGGTCAAGGGCTTCCACAGCAGGAAGTCCCACAAGTTAGGACTGCAACGGTGAATACACTCTAATATCAACATGTATTGTAAGTGTGCACAACTGTACTTTTAAGTTGCTGTTAGAATAGTTTTAACTGCTGCTTTTCAAGGTTGGAAACCTCTAGCTTATGTATAGGTTTCAGTGGGTACCGTGGTTCCCAGGCAGATCATGGATAGCTGCTCTGAACCAGACAAATTGATGTGCTTGTCCCAGTTATGGGGGAGGTCCTATGTGTTTGTAGTTGCAACAGATGCTGTTTTTCCTGCACAAGCAGATCTTGGATAACTGATTGTGACCAGTTGAAATTGATATATTGTCCTTAACTGTGTGTGAGAGGATTGATGTTTGTTTATTGGTTCAGCAGCTTCTGCTGTCTTTGAAAAAACAGATGTTCAAAAGTTGTTGGAGACTTGATGAATTGATGAACCGTCTCATGGGGGGGGGGGGGGGGAGTACTGTGTCCCTTTGAAAATATCCCTGTGTTGTAAAGAAGAGGAAGCTGAGCTACCACTGTGTGGCCAAGAGCCTCCACTGTTTTTTATGTAGCCTCCCAGAGACATCCAGAAATAGACGCTATAGCCAGGGCTAGTTGAAATACGTATCCTCTCACTTCTATTCTGCAGTCATCTGTTCTGTATCCCTCACTCTTCCATACTTATGCACATGTAAAATTAGAGAGCAGTCTGTGGAGGAAATCTGCCTGTCCTGTTACAGAACTAACATTCTGAGCTCAAATTTTGAAAGCATCATGTGAGGATTTTTACTACCTGAACCATGACCCTGAGTATTCTAAAAAAAATTGTTACCGAAATTCTGCATAAGTAAAATATTGTATCTATGCACAAGATTCAATTAGTTAAATGGGCAAATGTTTTCAACAACTGCTGTAACATTACCAAAACCTAACATTTTATGCATTTTCAAAACACCATATATGGACCAGAAATACCTAAACTGTGACACTGAATTTGTGCGACTATAGTCAAAAATTGGATTCATGAAACCTGCCAGGTAAGACGTACAGATGGAATTGCACAGTGGCACATGACAGTTTAATAGAAGAGAACCATATACGACCCCCCAAGCATTTTAGATCAAAAGTCCACAAATTATAGCTGTGAAAGTGTCATTTAAAATGTGTGGGGAAACATGCACTACAAAACTTAACTGTCTTTCATAAACTATGTAGTGTGAAATTCATACTTCAGAACAATGCAGATGCCTATTTTATGAGTGCATTAAGGTAGTTTGTGATTTCATGGTATAGCTATTAGTGCATAGCCCTGGGTTGTAAGGTACTTGCCCTTTAGGCTTGTGACTCACAGCATCCCAGTGGTAATACTAAACAGTTTTAATAAATTCTGCTGACAGATTAATAACATGTTTTGTGAACCATTTTAGCCACTTCTGTCTTTCAGAAGCTGAAATTCTGAAACAGAGTCTGGTGCATCTCAACAGAATTTAGAGCTCAAACTGCTTCCTTAATGTTTTATAAGGAACAGATGTAGAAGTGATTAGAGCAAGCTTAGGGCTAAAGCAAAAAAAAAAAAAACTTTTCACAACTAGTTTGCTTGCACTGATATTGTTTATGCATTTGTTTTTGCAGCTTATTTTACAGAAGGATTTGCATGTGGTTTATGCTCTTTCTCTTGTTTGTGGACAAGACCGAACACTGCTGGCCAGTATTTTATTAAGAATATTTAGACATGAGAAGCTTGAATCTGTGTTACTGAGAACACTAAATGACAAAGAAATAAGCATGGAAGGTAGGTGTGTATGGCAGTAAGTATATTATGAAGAAGATTTTGATGCAATGAAATTATTATTTTTGAGGAAACAATTACCATTCATGTGCTATTGGAATTTGAAATACTGAGTATAAGACAGAGTCTTGAACACTAGCAGGGCTACAATAGGGAGGGCATATTGAAATGAGTTCAGTAGATAGACCTAGTGTAAAGAACACCATACATTCCGCGAAACACTGTCTAGCACTCAAATAGGTTGTTTGTTTTGGGGGGGGAGGGGGGCAAGTCCCCAACACCTCTGCTAATTACTTTGGCGTTAACACTTTCCCAGTGATGAGTGAAGTGCATTAGCTCATATAATCCTAGTGTAGTCCTAATCTTTGAGGGTGTGCAACCTTGGAATACTACATCCAGGGGAGGGGGTGACCCTCTATGGACATTATTGGCTTGTCATATACTGCCTAAACTTCCTCCACCCTTTGATTTTTGTTAAGTATTTTTCTGCTTATAAGGTTCTAGAGCAGTGTTTTATACCTACTAAGTATTTTAGCATGTTGTTTTAAAGGCATTTTATTCCAGTTTGCACAAAGCATAACACTTGACCAGTCCATCATCAGGGCGCAGTATTTTAATTTCTGACAGATTGTGCCATGGTAACTTAGTAAGCACACCTTTTTAAGTGTACTCATTTTTTCTACAGATGCTGTATGTCAATATTTTTTTAAAACATTTGGATTGTTTTGCCTGGTTTTGCACTCATGTAAATCTAACATGGCACGTGTAACATGAAACTAGCTAAATGTTTATATTACAGTTGTATCCTGGTTTTTCAGTTTCAGTTACTGCATTCACTTTGTCTTTAATATCACTTGGGTAAGTATAAATGTACAAAAATGGGCTTTGTCATTAAGGACAATTGCAGTGGTTAGCCTGTGTATTCCTTATGATGTGCTACTCTTTTGATCTGCGTGATGCTAATTAATTTATTTTGATTTTCTTTTGTATTCTGTTTCACTGTGTATTTTTGCTTACCGCCGTAAGATAACTTGTCCATGAACACAGTGGCATGTAGTTATTTGTTCTCATGTTTTCTTTGAACTGTGCTTTTCTGACTGTTTTATTTTCCTTGAGTGGCCTGAAAAAATCTGTTTTTTGTCACTCTTCTTTCTTCATTCATTCTAGTGTGAATGTGTGTTAAGGTCCTTTAACACTTCCCCGATGGCCACCATTTCAGCATTGCACTTCCCTGAAGGCCATCATTTCAGAACTGCACACATACCTCTCAGCTGTCCAGATTTTCACAGAGTGGCCAGATTTTTGCCTCATATTTTTGGTCTGTTCCTCCTAAAATTTTGGGTTTTTTCTGGCAAATCATTAAGGACTGAAGTCACTAATTAATGACATACATTTGGGTTTCAGCTAACACAAAGCCTGTCATTTTAGCAACTTGCTGAGTTTATAAGAAAGAGCAGTTCTTAAAATCTGTCCCTATTGTTGGGCCTTTGTCATTATGTTAGGCTTTGTCCAGATTTCTTGTGCTAAGAAGTTGAGAGGTATGATTGCACATCCCCGATGGCCATAATTTGAATATATATGTTTTTTAATGTTCTATCTCTGAGATACATATGCCATTTTGTTCCAAATAAAGGAAATGTGGCAGTGCACTAGCATTCATGTTTTAAAATGTTAACAGAAGCAATTTTTAAGTCTTTAAAAATTGAAATAACAGCTAAACTAGGATAAATGTTAATTGAAGAATAATTCTATGATGGTTAGTGAATTCTAGTCTGCTTTTCTAAAATAAAGTTAAGTTTCACTTTACTTACAATATTATGCTGAGAGTAAACTAAGCACAAATCAGTTCCATATTTTCTTTTTGTTTACAGTTTGTTAACTGGGTTGATATGCTGGTCCATGGACCTTTTTCAGGTACAGCCCAAGTGAAGAGGCATCATAGGTTTACAAAATAAAGTGTAATAATTAAAGAAATATTAGAAATAGGATGATCATGTCAAAGAAGTGCCAGTGCTCACCAGTTTGGTTAAGGTGTTTGCCTTACAAGCAGAAGGTGCAGGGTTTGATTCTCACATGGGGGAAGTGGCTAGGCTTAAAATGGCCTGCAAAGGCAGTTAGCTTAGTACCAGCCTATGAACTATGAACAGTAGTAAGATATGAGCCTGAAATATGTTAACATTCTAGTTAATCATCCCTGGAAGTATAACATAAGTTAATGTAGTCAAGTGCTTCATTACTGACAGGAGCTTTAGTATAATTCCAGGAATTATATATTGCAGTTATTTTATTGCTCAGTATTTTTTTTTTTAATTGTTGCTCTGGAAACTTGGTATTGCACAATTCATGCAGTTTGATCCTATTTCATCTGTGTCATCTGACTGTTGGGAATTGAATGCTTGTGAGATCAAATCCCAGCCATCTGCTGGTGTTTCAAGTCTCAGTCTTCTTCAGATTTTTCTTCCCATAATTCCTCTGTGCCCTCACTTACCTCGCATCTCATTTCCTGCCATAGTGAACGTATGATCATTTGAGCTCAGCTGAGTGCTTTAGCTTTAGATTCATTCTTTTAGCTTAGTAACATTTTCTAAATTTAGTCATTTTGTAGTTTGTGTTGTTGCATTGCACAAAGAAGATGTTCATCGTGTTACACTGCTGCAGTCATCACACTTGGGTTATCCTGCCGTCAGGCGGTCCCACAGTCGACCAGAGTTCCAAAGTCTAGCAGTGTGAACACTCAAACATCTACATTTATGGTAGGTACAAAACTGTACTTTCTACGTATATTAGCCTTGTTTCCTTTACAGGCACTTAGGCGTGCGACTCAAAATGTCATCTCATTTAAAAGAAAAATGTTCTTGATAGCTGTACATATCTGGGTGTTTCCTTAAGTGTTAGTTGGAGATGTTCTTCGTGTTTCATTGTTGCAGTCATCACATTTGGGTTATCTGCTTGTAGTTGCCCTCAGTCGGCCTGATTAACAAAGTCTTGGGTCCTGCGTCGGTAACTGTCCCTTCTTCCATGACGTCAGGTCGTCAGGGGTATAAAACATGCAGCCAATGCCATTACATCAGTCTTTCTTGCATAAAGCAGAAGCAGTTCGCAAGTGCCGGTCGGCCGACTCCTGAAATTTTCGTTTTTGAGTTTCAGAACCGAAGTCTTCAACTAAAAGCGAAGTACCCCGTTGGAGAAACTTTTTCTTGCTCTAAACCGATGTCAATAAAAGTAAATAATTGCATTACTTGTGGAAAGCAAATACCTCATAAAGATTTTCATTCGTACTGTATTCCTTGCCTAGGCCCTGACCATGACATACCTCGCTGTCGGTTGTGTGCCTTATTTAAACCACGAACTGTCCATCGTCAGTATATTTTTGCTTCTAAATATTTTAGTGCTCAGTTCAATTATCCTGATATGTCTTCGGTAAGCCATCCAACTACCGACATTCTGAAAAAACGCAAAGATAAAGACAGAGACAGGCCGCCTAGGTCCAAAGCTGCCGATGACGCTTCTCCTAAGCCAGTCGCCAGTGCTCCGGTACTCAGTGAGGCACTTTCGCAGCCCCTGATACCCACTACTTCAGATTCGCAGGCCTCTACTGAGACTCATTTGGAGTCCGGTATGCCGTGAGATGCTTCAGTTGTGGAACCTGCAAATGTCTCTACCTTGGATGGGTCCGGAGCAACTGTGCAGGCACCGGCTTTTGAGGGTGTATTCAGGCCTACTGACTTGCGTATTAAACCGACGCCGTCTTCTTCATCAAGGCCTAAAACTCGAACCATGCCTAGAAAACTGACACCCAGACCGCATGGTCAGGCCTCTATGCCTAAAAAACAAATGATAAGAATGGCTGAAGACCTTATTACTTAAATCAGGGGAAGCCAGCCTTCCCCCTCTAAGAGACCTGGGACTGAGTTTGCTTATGATACTTCTGACCAGGATTCTGAATTTTCTGTTTCCTCTGATGAACAGAATTTACCCTTATCTACCTATGAAGATTCTGATGCTGAGGACTGTATTCCCTCTGCTTCCCCCTAGAGGATTTCTCTTTTGGTGAAACCTTGCATACGCTCAGGGAACATTTTCGTTGGGAAAGTCAGGATTTCTTTGATTCTAAAAAGAGGCTTAGGGATTTCTTACTCCTGCCCCAGCACAGGCCTTTAGCCATGCCTCCTGTGCTAGACATTGTTGGTGATGCCTTTTCAGAATCTAGCTTGGCCCCTGAATCTTTGCCTCCTGCTCCCAGAAAACCTAATAGATATTACAAGGTCCCTGACTCTCACAAGTTCCTTTTTAAAAATCCTACTGCAGATCCTGAGACCATTTCACAGGGACCAAAGGGCATTAAAACTACTACTGCCAAAAATCCTACCCCCTCTGATAGAGACTCCAGGGCACTGGATAGATGGGGTAAGAAGGTATACACTTCTGCAACTTTGGCCATTAGGGCCTTAAACTGCCAGTTTCATATGTTAGTATCAACAGCATATTATTGGATTGCTTAAACAGAAAATGATGTTGATTCCTGATTGTGCTGAAATTAAGGATTTACAGGATTTACTGCATTCAGCTGAACAAATTTGAAAACATACTTTACAGTGTGGTTTTGATTTACTAGAGGCATCTTGCAGGGCTGCTGTAACTGGGTCTGTACTTAGAAGGCATGCTTGGCTTAAGGATCAGTCCTTGCCAGATCATGTTAAAGCAAAATTACTGGATGCTCCCTTAAACCAGGACCGCCTGTTTGGCAACAAGGCAGAAGTTGTTCTTAAAAAGGTGGAGGAAAAAGCTAAATCTATGCAAACTATTAAAGATTTTAAGTACAACCTCCAAGGTTTAGTAGGCATTGGCCTTCCAAGAATTGGTCCTTTCCTGCCTCTTCCAGACCTTCTCAGTCCAAACCCAGATCCAGCAGAGCTCCCAGGCTTCAGTCCCAGGGTACACACAGGACTAAGCAGTGGGGGGCCTCCACTTCCAAATCTGGGAGTAATAAAACTCCCCCCTATGGTAAACTGTCTCAATGACTTTTTAAAACTTCCAAGCACTTCTCAACTGACTGCCCCTTTGGGGGGAAAGATTGCTCTTCATGCAAAGAACTGAGAACTCACTACCCAGGACAAATGGGTTCTAAATATAGTGTCCCAGGGATACAGATTTCACTTCCACACGTTACCAACACCAAGCGGGTGGCCAAATCTACCCCAAATCAGTGGGCAGAGGCCCAAAAAGCAAGTACTTTCTCTCTTAAGCATGGGGGCTATTCACTTGGTACCAAAAGAGGAAAAGGGACAAGGTTTCTACTCAAAACTTTTCCTGGTACCCAGAAAGGGCAATTCATGGCGTCCTATCCTGGACCTGTCTACTCTAAACACCTTTTTGGTGATTCCAAAATTCAAGATGCTGACTCTTCACCAGTTGCTCCCTATGCTAGGCAAAGACTCCTGGTTGGTAACACTAGATTTAAAGGAAGCATACCTGCACATCCCAATCAGGGAATCTTGCAGAAGATTAACTACACTTCAAAGCAGGCTACATGCACTATCAGTTCTCTGCACTGCCCTTTGGCTCATCTACTGTGCCTAGGGTATTCACAAAGTGCCTAGCTCCTGTCATTGCATTTTGCAGGCAAAGAAATATTCAAATATACCCATACCTGGACGATTGTCTAGTTCAGGCAGAAAGCCAGGACATACTTTTGAATCATCTGGCCTTTGTACAAAGGGTGCCAACTTGCCTGGGGTACACCATAAACGAAAAGAAATCACACCTGGTACCCTGTCAATAAATTATATTCCTGGGAGCAAGCTTAAATACAACATCCCAGATGCCTTTCCTCACGCCAGAGAAACAAATTCATTTGACAACCTACTTCAAACAAGTGGCTACAAAAACCCTGCTGTCTGCAAAGCAAATACAAGTCTTAGGGTTCATGGCCTCCTGCATTCTTCTAATTTCATATGCAAGACTGCATATGAGGAAACTACAATGGTATCTAAAAAGCCTATGGTGTCAACATTCTCAGGATCCAGAAGCAATGATTCCTATCATACTTTGCCTATGCCTAGTGTTCCTTTGGTGGGCAGAGGCCTGCCACCAAAACAAGGGACTACCATTTACAGTACCTCCTGCTGCCCAAACCCTAACAACAGATGCATCAGACTATGCCTGGGGGGCTCACCTGGCAGGGAAGTGCATTCTGGGCAAATGGAACTCAAGTCAAATTCACCTGCATATCAATCAAAAAAAAATGTTAGCTGTACAGAATGCTCTGACAGCCTTCAAGGACCACATTCTTCCAGGACAATTAATGGTAAAGATGGACAACACCACTGTTATGTGGTACATAAACAAGCAGGGGGATACACATTCTTACCCCCTCTGCAGACTAGCCATGGCATTGTGGAACACAGCCCTGAGCTACCAAGTGCATCTACAAGCTCATTTCCTGCCAGGAAAACTAAACACTCTGGCAGACGAACTAAGCAGAAACCTCATGGACCCACACGAGTGGAGACTGGAACCAAGGATTTTCAACATGTTGACAAGCAAATGGGGGTGCCCAGATATAGACCTGTTTGCCTCCCCCCAGAAATATCAATTGGACAAATTTTGCAAAAGGACTCTCCACAAACAAGCTTGGAAAGTGGCTGCTCTGTCCTTCAGCTGGAAAAACCTATCAGTTTATGCCTTTCCTCGTCTGCCTCTGCTCTCCAAAGTACTACTAAAGATCAAGCAAGACAAACAAAGGACAGTTTTAATTGCACCAGGCCACACCAAGACTGGTACCCCCTCTTGCGCAGTGTGTCACTGTTGGCCCCATGGCACCTGCCTCAGACTCCTACCCTATTGTCTCAGCAGCAGAACCAGATTCTGCATCCTCATCTTCAAACACTGAACCTAGCAGCCTGGCTAGTTACCTAATCTCTCCTTTACCATCCCTCAGTAAACCAGTGATGGATATCATTTTAGAGGCAAGGAGGCCAAGTACTAGAAAATCATATGCTGAAAAATGGAAAAGATTCTGTGCCTGGAACCAGTGTCAAGGGATGAGCACAGGATTGCCCAATTTACCTCAGATTTTACAATACTTAACTGAGATGCTTCACAAGGGCCTGTTTTTCTCCTCCATCAAAATTCATGCCTCAGCTATTTCAGCTCATTATAACACAGAACCTCCCCTCTTCCCTCATCAACTGCTCAAGCAGTTCCTCAGAGGGGGCCAAAAATGTACGACCACCCAGGAGAGCTCCAACTCCAGCCTGGGACCTTTAACTTTGTATTGTAGAAAGTCACTCTTCTTCCTTTTGAGCCAGCTGCTACTGCAGACTTAACATTCCTTTCTTGGAAAACAGCTTTCCTTTTAGCAATCACTTCAGCAAGAAGGATATCTGAATTACAGGCCCTTATGGCAGTGGAGCCTTTCATCATCTTTCATGCAGGCAGGGTGTCCTTCAGGACCGATCCCTCTTTCCTGCCCAAGGTAGTATCCTGTGTGGCCCTTAATCAGTCCATTCGTTTGCCAACCTTCTTTCCTAATCCACAGAACAAAGGGGAACGGATGCTGCACTCCTTAGATGTGCACAGACAACTTAGATTCTACTTGGACAGGACTAAATCTCAGAGGAAATCTGAACAACTGCTGGTGACATTTGCTGCAGGGGCAGAGGGGGAAGGCTATTTTAAAGCAAACCATTTCCAAATGGGGATAGGCCATTGCATTCATTTCTTCTACAAGCACCATGGAAACCTATCCCACAGGGGATCAGACCCCACTCAACCAGGGCTGCATCTACTTCTACAGCCTTTCTCAGAGGGGTCCCTACCAGGGACATCCTAGAAGCTGCTATTTGGAGTTTGTACATACTTTCGCCAAGCAGTACCATCTCCCAACTGTCTCTAAATCCAGAGCTGGCTTTGCCACTGCAGTCTTGCAGGGCCTTATAGCTGGTCCTAATGCTATCTAAATTCCTCCTCCCATCCATAGCTTTGGGAATCTACCCAAATGTGATGACTGCAACAGTGAAACCCGAAGAACATAGTACAGTTGTGTACACTTACCATAAATGTAGATGTTCGAGTGTATTCACTGTTGCAGTCCTGGTTACCCTCCCTCCAGCCCCCTTATTTCTCTTGGCTGTACCTCTACTCTCCTTTACTATGCTCAAAAGCTTTTTGGTGCATTTGCTTTTTTGTTGAAGGTATATCCTAGTGTATTTATAGATTTAATTGCTTCCCATTAGGGGCCACCTGCCATCTGGGGCAAGAAAAACTGATGTAATGGCATCTGTTGCATATTTTATACCCCTGACGACCTGACATCATGGAAGAAGGGACAGCAACCGATGCAGGACCCAAGACTTTGTTAATCAGGCTGACTGAAGGCTACTGAAAGCAGATAACCCAAATGTGATGACTGCAACAGTGAATACACTCGAACATCTACATTTATGGTAAGTGTGCACAACTGTACTTTTCTTAGTTATATTTTTGTCCTTGTGCATGACTTTGTGCTTTGATTACTGTTATGCAAAAAAGCTTTAAGAAGTGATAAATGCAGTCATAAAATTCTGCCCTAGGACACCCAAGACTTATGAATGATGTGCCTGAGGTCAAGGTAGGTGGAGACCCAGGTCTCTTTCAGACTGTTGTAATAAGTTAAACTTAAAGGGGTTTCCTTTTCCCAGATAACCAGCCCACTCCCCTAGGGACAAACCAGATAAGTGAAAAGTAGAATAAAGATATGAGAAAGATACAACCTGAGGAGCTTGGTCCCTCCATGGATGTGAAGATTCTGAGGCAGGAAAAAGATCAATCCCCTCCTTCAACGAAAGGTATGCAATATTCTGCCTCCAGACTTTGAGACTATTATCATCAGAGAAAAATTCCTGGTTAAAACCTTTAGCATCACTAGTCCAAAAGGGAGCTCTCCCATTTTCTCTCCTCCAAGCCATCTTCTGCTACCTCGTTAAAATGTGTCGGGTCCATACACAGTTCTGCAGAGACTGATTGGGAGTCTATGTGAGTGCATTTTGAAGCTGCAGATAAAGCTGAATCTCATCCAATCCCCCTGTATTTCTTTGGTGGATTAAGTTGGGTCACTTACACCTCTCATAGCTCTTTCCCCAGTATCATTTTCAGCACCAGTAGTTTCAGGGCCAGATCACCTCCCGAAGTCTGTCTGCTCAAAGCTGACAGGTACCTGTTAGCAATAGTGCCTGTCTGCTCACTGCCAACAAGTACTTTTGCCTCAGAACCTGCTTCTGTACATCCAATAAACCTAATGCCAAGCCCTTTGACATCAAGTGGATCTCTGGACAGGTCACTCGGTGTTGGGTCTTTGGCACTATCCTCAGCGTGAGCTTGATTTGGACCTTTCTCTGTGTCTGAGTCCTTTGCTTTTGAGCCATCAGCACCAGTCTCCATCTTGGGGCTACATGGGTCTTTCATGTCAGGTCATCCCCTTCTCGGCTTCACTTACTTCTGGTTCAGTGGTGGAGGACTGTGGCTCATGATGAGGTCCCTGATGTCAGCAGACTGAGGTTGTAGATTAGATGATAGCCTCCCTTCTCAGGCCTTTGACAGAACTTTTATTGGTGCTGGCTAAAGTTCTGATTGGAGAGAGTCAAGGGGTGAAGCCGGCACCCATGGAGGCTCTGTGAAATGCCTTGTGAGGAGGCTATTTTCCTGTCCATCTGTGTCAGATTCCCCCCCTTAATACCCTCCTGTCAATCCTTCAGCTGGTTTGTCATGACTGCAAAGGAAGGAACAGAGCAGGAAGCCTCAGGGAGCTTCAACAGGTTCTCATTGAGTTCACAGAAGAATTCATCCAGCCACAACTGAAGATCCTCAGGAAGAAGGGTGCAAGAAGTAACACTTGGACTCCCCTAACATCAGACACAGACTTAGATGAGAGAGAGCACCCCCTGCAATCTCCTCCTGAAGACAGCACTTTGAAGAAAACCTTGAATTGATGAGACAGAGTGGGATCTTGGCCAAAAGACTCAACCTCTCAGGTCGAGGAAATGCTTTTTGAGGGCTACTGCTCTGCACCCTCAACCTTTTGGGTGGTCTCGTCTGCCAACCAGCTTACTAGTTTGGTTACCATGATCAACTAATTAGGTAGTACCTCACAAGCCTGACAGAATACTGCACCCTCCTAAAGATAGGCAGCACTGCCTGAAAGTTCCTTTGGACTGTATGATTGTCGCAGCAACCACCAAGAGAGAGCAGGTCAATGAATAAGCCTCTGTTCATCCACCTAACAGAGTCTGTAGCATTGGACTAGATGGGGAAGCAGACTTAAACCTGGGGCACACTTGCTTTGAGGGTGTTTAATTATATGGTATATATGAATCTCTTCCAAAGGGATCCAGCAGATCAAGCCATTGATATTTTGTGCAAGTCATCCATGCTGGTTTCAAGAAAAGAGCTGGAGACCACTGTAGGTATAGTGCTGAGAATTACTGATCCCTGTCCATGCACCTTCTATATCAGTGATGACGAACCTATGGCACACATGTCAAAGGTGACACGCCAGCATTCCCCAACACTCGAGTTACCAAAGAAACTGCATTTGCATTTGTTGCTTGTGTGAAGTGCATTGAATTATTTTGTGCCAGAGGCCAGTTCAACAGCACCGCTGCAGAGGTAAGGAAGTTGTTAACCTCAAAGATTATTTTGGTATACTATCTCGATAGAATCTGTAAAGGGCAGTGCTTATTGTTTTCTCTTCATGGTTACACTTCTGCAAAGGGCAAGTAGTCTGCATTTCTAAGCATGTGCTGTTGTACATTCCTCTCAACTATCCATCTTAATCCCTCCTAAAACTGGTGACTTTTTACACTTAATAATGGCAGTAATTAGATTTTTAGACTTATTTTACTTCAGAAAATGTATATTAATTCACATTGTTTTTTTTCTGTTAGTGTCTCAAATTAATGGTTGTGGTAGTTTAAAACTTTCCATGTCTCATTTTTGGATTTGTCCCTAATTCTGTTAAGATGCATCACTAATGTGGTGAGAGCTGTGCTGTTTTATTTTTATTTATCTGTTTAATTATTTTTTTTTGGGGGGGGGGGGGGGGACACGCCAGCAGAATCAAGTTAGGCATTTTCCGAATTATTGACACACCGACCCAAAAAGTTTTGCCATCACTGTTCTGTATGATGCAGACAATAGAGCCACTGGTTACAGGTATTAACCCTAGATGCCATGCCTGGCTTTGCCTTTGCAATTTCACAGACAACTTTTAGCCATCCTTCACCAATGCCCTCTTTGAAAGTTGCACATTATTTGGACTTGTGGTGTAAGAAAAACGATGCGAACAAGATGGTAAGATGCTACTTCCTGCAGGTGTTAACATTTGAAAACCATCAGTGGTCCTATTACAGGAGTCAGAATAGTTCCAAATCTCTGTTTCAGGAAACCCCATTGTCAACCCTTGATTCCTCTTCTGACAAGAGTGGCTGTTGCACAGGAGGCCTCTTTAATGGATGCTGGCAGACAGTTCGTGGAATTCCACAGAACTGGATTTCAGGGACCCTTTTCTGACAAACAGACCGTTCACATGGGTTATCTATTGGTACCGCCACCTTACTCAGCAACAGTGACCGTGCATGCCTCCTCTCTGAGATGGATGGGGGCCAATATACATGTCAACATCCAAGAGTTGAGGTAGTTCTCTCAGCATTACAGGAATTTCAGATCCTCCTTTCTGTTGGAGTGATAGCTATTTAGTTAGACAGTTTGTCTGTTGTGTAATGCATCAACAAGCAAGTCAGAACCAAGTCCTTACTCCCCTTTGTTGAGAAGTCATGAGAGTTGGGCAGTGGACTATAGGTTCGCCTTGTTTTCTGATTACAACACGTATTTTTGGGAAAGTCAGCTGTCTCTAGCATACAGGCTCAGCAGGTCTGTCCTTTTGCCTCATGAGTAATCCTTCAATCCATCAGTGCTTCAGCAGACATTGAGTCTCCGGGGCCAACCTTGCTGCGATCTGTTTGCGTTCCCTTACAACACCAAAAACAGCAGCTACTTCATCCTGACTTCTGTATGTTTTTCCTCAAATTTCCCTCGTTTGAAGTTTTTACAAAAAGCCTTAACAGGCAAATTTACAATAATTGTCATTGCTCCACTGGGGCCCAGGCAAATCTAGTTTCCACCTACCGACTGTATTTCGCCTGCCTTTCTGTTACATTGAAGCTGTTTTTACTGCATTTAACTTAATATTACACTTGGAATCCTTGTTTGTTACTATTTGACTGTATCTGTAGCAAATTCTTCTGTGTAAGCTGTAGTAGCTGATTCATAGCATTTATAAGTGTTTGCTGTACCTGTTTCTGCCTGTTTTGTGAAAAAAAAAAAAGAAAAAAATATCTCTTGTTTTTCCTGCTTTACTAGTTTAGTCCAGTTTCAGAGTTGCTGATTCCTGGGCTTTGGTTGTAGTTCCTGTGTACTGTTTCCTTGCCTTATTTGGGGGAGAGGAAGTTACCTTGCTTACCAGTGGGAGTGGGAGGCATTGAGCTGCCTTTTGTCCAGTTTTGTGAGGTTTCAGCCAGTAACTAGTAGTTTATTGGTCGTTTTGGGCCAGTTTCTAGCTTTTTCCAGCCCCCTGGTATAAAACGCGGTGAACGCGCGTTTTTCAGCTTGTACCTACTCAGCACAGACTCCACGTGGGCCAGCAGAGTAATCCAGGCTGCAGAGAGCTGAATAAGCGACTTTTCTTGATACTAAGTATATTTTTTGTTGCTTTCCACATCTGAATAACTAGCGACTGTATTTCGCCTGCCTTTCTGTTACATTGAAGCTGTTTTTACTGCATTTAACTTAATATTGCACTTGGAATCCTTGTTTGTTACTATTTGACTGTATTTGTAGCAAATTCTTCTGTGTAAGCTGTAGTAGCTGATTCATAGCATTTATAAGTGTTTGCTGTACCTGTTTCTGCCTGTTTTGTGAAAAAAAAAAAGAAAAAAAAAAAATATCTCTTGTTTTTCCTGCTTTACTAGTTTAGTCCAGTTTCAGAGTTGCTGATTCCTGGGCTTTGGTTGTAGTTCCTGTGTACTGTTTCCTTGCCTTATTTGGGGGAGAGGAAGTTACCTTGCTTACCAGTGGGAGTGGGAAGCATTGAGCTGCCTTTTGTCCAGTTTTGTGAGGTTTCAGCCAGTAACTAGTAGTTTATTGGTCGTTTTGGGCCAATTTCTAGCTTTTTCCAGCCCCCTGGTATAAAACGTGGTAAACTCGCGTTTTTCAGCTTGTACCTACTCAGCACAGACTCCACGTGGGCCAGCAGAGTAATCCAGGCTGCAGAGAGCTGAATAAGCGACTTTTCTTGATACTAAGTATATTTTTTGTTGCTTTCCACATCTGAATACCTAGCGACGGTATTTCGCCTGCCTTTCTGTTACATTGAAGCTGTTTTTACTGCATTTAACTTAATATTGCACTTGGAATCCTTGTTTGTTACTATTTGACTGTATTTGTAGCAAATTCTTCTGTGTAAGCTGTAGTAGCTGATTCATAGCATTTATAAGTGTTTGCTGTACCTGTTTCTGCCTGTTTTGTGAAAAAAAAAGAAAAAAAGAAAAAATATCTCTTGTTTTTCCTGCTTTACTAGTTTAGTCCAGTTTCAGAGTTGCTGATTCCTGGGCTTTGGTTGTAGTTCCTGTGTACTGTTTCCTTGCCTTATTTGGGGGAGAGGAAGTTACCTTGCTTACCAGTGGGAGTGGGAAGCATTGAGCTGCCTTTTGTCCAGTTTTGTGAGGTTTCAGCCAGTAACTAGTAGTTTATTGGTCGTTTGGGGCCAGTTTCTAGCTTTTCCCAGCCCCCTGGTATAAAACGCGGTAAACGCGCGTTAGCGCGGAGCTGCCACTGTTGCACACTAGGGCAGCGCCGGTTAGGCAGGTTTACAATATTCGGGCTACCTAAAGTCCACTCTTCAAATTTTCCCTTAAAACTACCTTCCTCGAACTATACTACTGATCTAATCAGCGTATCCTATAACTAAAAAGATCATCTCCACTTGACTCCAAGTAGACTATTCTCTATCTGTTAAACCTAGCACTTGCTCCTACAGTACTTATTACCTTGATACGGCACTCTTGTCATAGATAGTACCCCAAAAAGGTAACCCCCATTTCTCGGTCACCCACGTCCCCCTGAATCTTTTTTAAAGTTTTTGTCTATCCTTCTAGCATGTCGAGGGATCAGTTGCTAGTGTCCTCTCCTGCTCAGCTGGTGAACCTGGGAATACTGAGGCAATGTTACAATTGCCTCATGTACACAGACAACCCTCTCCTCCTCCCACAAAACACAAATACATGCGAGAGATGCAACTATACAGCCAAACTGGAGGCTGATCTCTCTCAACACAGGACTGGCAAGACCAGTCAGGAGGAGAAGGTTACCACACACACTATAGACCCAGTCTCACATAGCACCATTACAACCTCAAATCATACACATAAACACACAAAGACATACTCGGAGGCTCTGATCAAAAATCTACCAAAACAGCAGAGGCCACCAAAGCAGACACCCAAACAACCACCACCTCAGAACACAACACCTGCAACACATAGACCTCACAGTCAGAGTGTCAAACAGTCACAGCCCTTAAGGCCAAACACAATGCCAGACACACTAGTCATTGGTGACTCCATAGTCAGACACACTGACGTCCCGCTCACCAGACTGAGTAAGGAGAAGGTCACAGTAAGCTGCCTGTCGGGCGCTAGAATCCGCCACATAACGCAAGCACTCAGGTCTCTCAACAGCAAGTACAAATATGACTCAGTCATTGTCCACGCTGGTGTAAACGACCTGAGACGTACCTCCTTGGACTACATGAAAAGAGACATCGAGGAGCTCTCTGATTATGTAGCCCAGGCAGGTATGACCCTGACCTTGAGCAGTATCCTACCTTCACCAAGAGTGATGCCACAATACAGAGATAAGATGATCAGCTTTAACAATTGGCTTAAACACTGGTGTCATTCAAAGGGGATCCAGTATCTGTCTGCCTGGGATGACATGCTGGACAACCCACGCTGCTCAAGGGACGGCTTGCACCTGTCACCCTGGGATTCGGATATTGGCAAAGGCTCTTGCCACCCCATAGTGCCTTTTTAGGCAAGGCTCAAATTCTAAACCTACCACCCTAGAACACAAAAAGGAAAAACTAAGGGTAATGCTGCTCAATGCCAGAAGTCTAAATCTCAAAATGCACACACTCGAGGCCCTTCTCAGTATGGAGAACATCGATGTCTGTGCTGTGACAGAAACCTGGTTCAAGGCTCCTGAGAGCACCCCAGCGCTATCAGGTTTTACCTCATATCATGCGTTCCGGCCCCAAAATCCGGACAATACCAAGAAAGGAGGGGGGTATCCATATTCATCAAGGACACCCACACCTCAAGACTGGTGGCAACGCACGATGCATCGGAGACCATCCAGGTGCAATTAACCATAGGCAAGACTGCTCTGCAAATTGTAGCATGTTACAGGCCACCCTCACAAACTCAGGAACCTCACATGGCCTTCCTGAAAACACTAGAGGGGATAAATGTATCACCAAACACCATCATACTAGGTGACTTGAATTACCCAAATATAGACTGGGAACACTACTCAAGCCCAAACACCCTAGCCCAAAAGTTCCTGGAATTCATAAACTCAAATGCCATGGAACAACTAGTCACCATCCCCACAAGAGGAGATAACATACTTGATCTCATCATCACGAACATGGGAGCACAATGTTCAACACCGGAAGTATACCCCTCACTGGTGATATCAGATCGCAAACTAATCTCGCTGGAGGTCCTCATCCCACCCCCACCTGAAATAAAAAAGACCACAGTAAAGAACTTCTCAAAAGCCGACTTCACACTTGTAAAGACTAGTGTGGTCTCCTTTAAGGCCCCCGAGCCGGCGGAAAACAGTACTCAAGCCGCTGAATCACTTACAAACACCTTCTACCAGCACCTGCAGGACTGCATGGATAAGGCAATCCCAAACAAAACAAAGACTCTTAGTACCAAAGGCAAGCGTCCAGTCTGGTGGACCCCAGCCATAAACAAACTCTACAATAAAAGGAGGAAGCTACTACAAGATAGAGCAAAATCCTTAAAAGGTAAGACACCCTTGATCACTATAAGTAAAAAACTAAGAGCTCTCATAAAATCATCCAAAGCAAATTTCGAGAGAAAAATAGCTAAAGACTCAAAAGACAATCATAAGGCCTTCTTTAGCTATGTTAGAAACCTAGGAGGAAACTCCCAGATATGCTCAGAACTAGTTCAAAATGATGTGAAGATTACTGATCCTACAGACATTGCCAACATACTGGCTGACAGGTTCAGTGCAAACTCCCCCCCCCCCCAAAAGGAGAGATATCTATACCAAACGATTACAGCCCCCCAAACATCTCCAGCGCCCAAGTGAGAACTGCTCTCTCCAAAGCAAAAAACACAGCATCCATGGGACCTGATGGTGTCCCCGGCTGTGTGCTCCACGAACTCAATGAGGAATTAAACCCACAGCTAGGACAGCTGTTTAATCAAAGTCTCACCTCTGGATATGTACCCAGGGAGTGGCGCACTGCAACTGTGGTCCCACTTCACAAAGGCGGTGCCTCCAACGACCCTGGAAATTACCGGCCCATTAGCTTGACAAGCCTTATCTGCAAAGCCATGGAGAGGATCATAATGGACCTCATAAATAAAGACATAGGGAATTTGCAGACTTTGGATCCAACCCAGTTTGGCTTTGTCAAAGGCAGATCATGCCTTTTAAACTTGGTTGACTTCTTCGAAACAGTCACCAAAGCCATCGACGAGGGAAAGGCAGTCCATACAGCCTACCTCGATCTGGCTAAGGCCTTCGATACAATACCCCACTCGGGTATCATTGAAAAACTCATCAGCTTAAATGTTAACCCATACATCACAAGATGGGTTGCAAACTGGCTGAGTGACAGAACCCACAGGGTCAGAATTGCTGGCGCCATGTCAGACTCAAAGCCTGTCACAAGTGGTGTCCCACAGGGCTCAGTCCTGGGCCCACTCTTGTTTGGCATCTACTTTTCCGAAGTACAAGCAAACACAGGAGGGTTATGGCTGACAAAGTTTGCAGATGACTGCAAACTGGGCGCCATAGTAGAAAACACATCTGACACAGATATCCTTCAGAAGGGTCTCACAGAAACGGATAACTGGTGCCAGAGCCACGGCCTGAAGTTAAATGCCAAAAAATGCATAGTCATACCCTTTGGGAAGAACAAGGTTACCCCTAGCTACCAAATAGGTGGCAATCCACTGAGTGCAGAAGAAGTTATCAGGGACTTGGGGACCCAGGTTGATGGTAGTCTGTCATTCGACACCCATGTAGCTAAAGTAGTTAGGAAGACCTTCTACATTGCCCACCTTATCATGAAGGGATTCTCATCTAGATCAAGGGAGGTCATAGTCTCCCTTTACTCATCACTCATCAGACCAATGATTGAGTACAATGCCCCATTCGGGATGTATCTGACCCGACACTTGCAGCAGCTGGAGAGGCCACAAAGTTCCTCACCAAAAGGATAAAGGGTCTCAAAATCTGTCCTATGCTGACCGACTGAAAGAACTCCAGCTCTATTCAGTCGCTACCGCTTGCTCAGAGGTGACCTTTGCCTAACATACAAGGCCATGTCAAACCCAGATTTGATGAATATGCTTCACCTCAAAAAATCTAGATCCATCAGAGCCACAAGGGCGGGAGACTTAAACCTCGACACGGCTATTAATAGGACGTGCTGGAGGGATAGATTCATCACCCAAAGACTCCCTATGCTGTGGAACAAAATCCCGGTACATGTGAGGCAGAGCACCTCGCTGGCCTTGTTCAAGAGAAATCTTGACCAATGGATGGGAGATCGCAGATATACCCCAGGGATTACCTCAGTGTCACTGCTCGACAGAGGCACAGCAAAATAATGGGTATAGTTCCCCATACTAAAGGGGTGGCGTAAGCCACAAAACGATGGGCTAGGCTTGTAAATGCCCTCGGGCAGATAGCCTAGTATGAACCTATGAACCTATTTGAAGAAGTTCTCTTGGGTTCTAGGTTCAGCACCAGATCTCCTATATCTCCCATCCAGGTCTTCAGAATTTCAGATCAACCGTATGGCTTCTCCAGTTCCCGTAGTGGCCAGAAATTTTTCTTTGCCCCAAACAGTGATGCACATCTCTTTCTCAAAAGCAATCTACCCATAAACTCTACTAGAATAAATGAAAATGATTCTCTTTGTGGACCATAGAACAAAGCATAAACCCTTCTATACCTCCATTTCAGAGGTTTTCAATTTCTTTCAGCCCGTTATGAAGCAGGATCTTTTTAATCCGCTATTAAACTACAATTGGCATCCAGGTGCCATGGTTCTGGACGTTTTGAACATCATCCCCTAAGTGAATAGCACAGAAATGTATACTGCAATGAACATGGTACAATTATGGTAGGAACTTACCATAAATTTAGATGTTTGATTACAGTCACTGTTGCAGTCCAGCCACCTTCACCACCCCCCCTTCTTTCATCTCTCTATCTTTTGTCCGGTATTCCTTGCACCAGGTGTTGGGGTAGCACCTTAGTCTTATTACTTGCATCTTCCCTCACTTCTCTGCCAGATCCCCTCTCTTTTACCTGGACCTACTACTTGGAGATGGAAATTAGAGACCTCTGGGGTGGACTTCAGGCACAGAGAGCAGTTACTGTCTGTTCCATTTGCACTTTGGCACCAGGATCATCTGCTTGCAGACACGTGTCTTAATCAATGTCCTTGCATACTGGTGTGAGCATGTCATCCGAGGCAGTTGGGGTGATGGAGCTGTGGAAGTCAGGTCAACCGGTTTGGACTTGCTTAATGGCAGGGATTCTAAAAGTGAGGTCTGCAGTGGTGAATCCACTCAAATGTCTGCATTTATGTTACACTCCTAATATAACTGTAGTTTATTCCATAACATGAAGGGACCCCATCTCAAATCCCAGGAACTGTAGACCCATCAGCTGATGAGACTGATTTGGAAAGGCATACAAGCTATTGTATCAGTTTTCAGATTCTAACTGCAATTGTATGATTTTTGTCAGAGAGATCATGCCTGCTTAATCTAGCAAACTTCTTAAAAGAAATTCACTGGCGTTATAGACAGTGGCTATGCAGTTCTTACAATGTATCTGGATCGGGCCAAGACTGTTGACAAGTATTCCTCTTGCTTGAATTGTAAGTGAGCGTACAAGCTTTACTACTGACCTTTGTGTTGTAAGATGGATAGCAAGTTAGCTGACAGATTGAACCACAAAGTTAAAGTAACAGGTGCCACCTCAAGAAGCAAAAGGGTTACTAGTGGCTTTTTTTCAGGGCTCAGTACTGGGACACATTCTGTTTGGCATCTGCATTTTGGATCTCCAAACCACTAACACAGACTTATGGCTGACTAAATTTGCAAATAACTGCAAGCTGGGTGGTATACTTTGCTCAGCATCCTATACCATGTTATTGCAGAAGAGGGTAAAACCAAACAGACTCGGCCTATTTACAAGCTGGAAGACTTCTGGTTGGCTCATGGCTAGGTAGGAATCCCATGGTGCACCAGTACAATCTCCAGATCTCATTTGCTACGACGACGAGTTTGGTTGTGCTTCTCTTTGGCTCTGGCTAAGTGTTTGCATATTTTCACCTTTTTCAAAGTTTTCTTCATTGTTTAACTTAGATTAGTTATTTGGTTCTGTATAGTTAAATCGTTACTGTTGGTAGTATTCAATTAGTGTAGTTATAAAGTTGTTATCTTATATTTGCGCCATTTGATGCAATTTTTGGCCTTTGGCTGTTATTTTCTTCTTGGTATCCCGTGTACCAGGCTTACTATTTGGATTAAAGTAGGTGCTTTTGCGCACTAATATTTCTTTGTATTTATATAGAATTTGGCGGTTTCCCCTTGCTGTTTATAGTTATTAGATTGCTGTTAGCATCGTTTTGCTAATATTGTTGACAGAACTTTGTTCTGTTCGTTTTTGCAGTTGACTTGTGCTATTATTGTTCTCCACTGTTCTGTTGAGTGTGCTATTCTTCCCTTATAACTGTTGAGTCTGTTTGTTGTAAGACCCTATCCACTCTTGCCCGGGCTAGGCCCGTTTAAGTTAGAGGACCTAGTCCTCATGGTATCTTCCTTTCAGTAGGGCTAGGCCCGTTTAAGTTAGAGGACCTAGTCCTCCTCCTCCTCCTCCTCCTTTGTCTGCGTGTGTTCTATTGATTTAAGAATGTCTAAAGAGAGTAAGGTGCATAAGCAGTCCGGCTTCAAGAAATGTGTTAAGTGCTCCCAAAAGATGTTCTTAATGGATGGTCACGGTAATTGTGTTTACTGTTTAGGGGCCATCCATTTGCAGGAGACCTGTTTATTCTGTCATGCCTTTAGTCCTAGGGTGTTGCAGGAAAGGAAGAACAAGTTAATTCTAAAAGGTCTTCTTAAACCTTCCTTCAAGGAAGACTTGTCTAGTTCCCCCTCATCCTCCAAATCTGCTAAAGGGAAGTCTAAATCTGCCAAGAGGCCCTCCCCGGCACTGGCTGGTGTCTCTGAGCCATCTCATAAAGTTGTGAAAACTGTCTCATCGGCTCCACAGACCTCGGAGACGACTGAGAGTGGCATTGTTGTTGCAGGGTTAGTTCCAAGTTTTTGGGAGCCGACCACTGAGACTCTTGAGTCTACTTCTCAGAGCTGGTCTATGGACCCTCTACCAGTCTCCTTGTTAGTGAAGTCTCCTGTACCTTCGAGATCTCTATCTCCTACCATGTCATCCAGGTCTTCCAGGAGTTTATCCGAAAAAGATGTGGAGAGGGTAGTGCTGAGACTTTTGTAGTCGTCTGCTTTGCTAAGTTGTTGTTGGCTCCAACCCAGTCTGCTCCGGAGCCACTCGAGCCCGTTCAACTCTCTGTGTTCATTCCTCCTTCGAGCCATGCTGGTCTTTCGGAGCCAGAGTGCTTAGTACCGCCGGTGGAACCCTCTGCTCCCACTCCAATTGTGGCTGTTTTGGAGCTGAGTTCTACTCTGACACTTTCCGTACCATCGTAATGTACAGGGGTCGAAGCTCTCCGGTCGGCCCCGACAGGGATGCTTGGAACCAAACTTCTTCGGTTCTGGGTCTTCTTCTCCTCGCATCGGCTAGGGTGAGTTCAGACCCTGTGTCTATCTTGGAGCCGATGGCATCCTCTGTCTCCTTGGAGCCGGAGAGGTCTTCAGAGCTGGAGAGTTTGGCTTTTGAGATGATGAGGAGTCTGCTGTCCCGACCGTCAGCTCCTACCGGGGGTACCAGTACTGTACCCCCATAGCACCTACTTCTGTCTCAGCTCCTAATCCCTCCAGCAGCAGCAGAGACCCCAAGCCTCAGGAGCCACCGGCCGGTGGCCCCCATTCTTCCAAGACCTCCCCGGAATGTCCTTCCGAGGAGCCACCATGGAAGAAGACTTGTAAGAGGAAGCATGTCGACTCCCAGGATGAGTCTTTGGCATCTGACACTGACCTCGAGGAGTTGGAAGGGTTTCCCAAGTTATCCTCTGATGTATCTTCGTAGACATCCTGGAGATCTTTAAACAGAGGTGTGATTGGCCCACTGTCACCCCTTCTGATGAGGAGTTGGTGTACCTGAAGGCTTTTGGGTCCCAACCTTTTGCCTCTTGGGTGTCTCCACCTTTCAGAGAACTGATGGATTTAGTTAGTCGAAAGGTGTGCGATACTCTTGATGCTGTGGAGCCAGTTCCCAGGAGACCAAACAAGTTCCTTTCTTCCCCTCCAGGAGAAGACTTTTTATCTAAAGGTGTGCCTGTAGATGCCATGGTGGTGGCGGCGGCCACTAAGGAGTAGTTAGCTGAGACTACTACTTCTATTTATCTGCCGAATAAGGAGTCTCGCATGATGGACAGATATGGGAAGTGTATCTTCTCTTCAGCAGCATTTACCCTTAGATCGCTGAATTACCTTACTCACTTTACTAGGCTCCATAGAGATCTCCTTAAAGAGTTATGAGATTCTATACAAGGTACATGTACTGAGGGAGTCCCTGACAAGGTTTCTGCCCAGTTGTCCACTTTAACCTCTATCGTTAACTCCTCCATGCAGCTTATCACGTATGCGGCAAATGGTGCGAGCAGGGCAGCGCGTTCAGGAATTTCCTTAAGGCGTCATTCCTGGATGCGTTTGTGTAACTTTGCAGAACCGTTTGTCTACCTTTACCAACTCCCCATTCGACGGTTCCTCATTGTTCGGATCCAAGGTAAAGGACACTCTCACCCGGTGCAAGCAAGAAGGGAAAACACTCTCTACCGTGGGAGTACGTTTTACTGTTTTCTCTAGACCATACCCTAAGGGTCAGAGCGGCAGTAAAATGTGGTTCAAGAAGTCCCAGGTGTTTTTCCAGGAGGCGCAGGGTGACTTCTTCTTCAGAGGCAGAGGAGGAGGAGGAAATGGTAGATGTCACCCTAGAGGTAGGGGCGGTCTGCAAAACCAGGGAGGTTGCGATTCTTTTCGGGGCCGGCCTTACCAGCGCTCCTGATGTGTGGCCCGACTGTGCTTCTCTGGGGCCGGTCGGGGGTCGCATTTCTTTGTATCCAGAAGCCCGGCTAAGTATCACTCAAGACAAGTGGGTACAAAGAATTATTACCAGAGGTTATGTAATACCGTTTTCTCTTCCACCTTTTGTTCCCAAGAAGATCCCAGATGTTCCACCCAATCACAGGGATCAGGCAGCTGTGGAGGTTAACAAGTTACTGTCAAAAAGAGTCATTCAGACTGTCCCAGCAGACCAAATAGGATTCGGAACTTACTCCAGATTCTTTTTAGTTCCAAAATGCACAGGGGACTGGAGACCCATTCTGGACCTCAGCCGATTGAACGAATCAGTAAAGAAGGACAAGTTCCGGATGGTAACACTGCAGTCTATACTCCCATTGTTAGGGAAAGACAATTGAATGTGCTCAATAGATCTCCAAGACGCTTACTATCACATAAAAATGGACAGGGTGTCAAGGAGTCATCTATGCTTCCGGCTGGGAGCCAGTCACTTTCATTTCCGTGCTCTGCCCTTTGGTCTCACCACAGCCCCCAAGGTGTTCACCAAATGCATGGCAGTAGTGACAGCTCACCTGAGACATCTAGGATTCCAGGTGTTTCCGTATTTGGACACCTGGCTCCTGACCGCCCCCGCCAGGCATCTGTTCCTTCAGAGCAGGGACAGTGCTATTCAGCTTTGTGCCCAACTGGGAATCTCTATAAATTGGGAAAAATCTGCCTTATTGCCCTCTCAATCTGTGAATTTTATAGGCGCAGAGCTAGACACAGTAAACATGGTGGCTCGTCTTCCTGCCGAACGGGCACAAAACCTGGTGTTTCAAATTCAGTTTCTCCTTCCCTTGCAATGGGTCAAAGCCAAGATTGTTCTGCAGCTCCTTGGGACCATGGCTTCCACCATACTATTAGTGCCACTAGCCAGGTTACACATGAGAATTCTTCAGTGGCTCCTGTCATCCCAATGGTCCTTTCAACACCTTTCATTATCCCATCACATTCTACTGACAGAATCTTGCAAGAAGGACCTTCTTTGGTGAACATTACCCAATCAACTGACCACGGGCTCTTCAATTGTTCCTCACCAACCCATTGCCACTGGGGGGCATTATCTAGGCAGGACTGTCCAAGGCACATGGCAAGACCACGAGGCCTACCTGCATATCAACGTTCTAGAGATGAGGGTGGTGCTCATGGCGTTGCAAGCACTTCACAACCTTCTTCCTCTGGGGACTATTGCAATACAGTCAGACAACATGTCAATAGTATGGTATATCAACAAACAGGGCAGAACCAGATCTTACCCACTCTGTCGAGAGGCCATGCGAGTTTGGGAATGGGTGATATCTTCCCAACGCTTTCTGGTGGCGACGCACATTCCAGGGACGACCAACGTGATAGCCGACAAGCTCAACCGGGCGATTCTAATGCGTCACGAGTGGTCTCTGAAACAGGAAATAGTGGAACAGATTTTCTGCAGATGGGGACAACCTTGCTGCGACCTCTTTGCCAGTCCAATCAATGCCAAATGCAGCAGCTACTTTTCCCTCATCCCCCCTCTGGGGGAGTCACCCAGAGATGCACTTGTTTACGATTTGCCCCTAGGTCTCCTGTATGCTTTTCCTCCCTTTCCTCTCATTCCCAAGGTGATTCAGAAAGCGAAATGGCTGGGAAGCAAATTGATCCTCATTGCTCCTTACTGACCTAGTCAGGTTTGGTTCCCCTTCCTCAGGTCTCTTCTCCTGGACGATCCTTGGATTCTGGACCCAGTTCCAGACCTCTTGACTCACATGTCTGGTTCGCTTCACACCTCATTACACACCCTCACGTTGACAGCGTGGGTGCTCCAGTTCCACCCCTAGTTAGGCTTCACGACTTCTCACCTTCTGTGACTCATATCCTTACTTCTTCTCATAAACCTTCAACTAGGAAACTTTATTCCAGTAAATGGAGAAGATTTTTTCTTTGGGCGGGAAAATGGATGTTGACCCCTTCACTGCCTCCATTCCCGTGGTTTTGGAATTTCTCTCTGAACTATTTCACCAAGCATCTGCGGCTGCCACTATCAGAGTCCAATTGGCAGCGATTTCAAATTTCCATTTGGGGTTTCCAGATTCCAACTTGATGTCTCATAAATTGTGCAAAACCTTCCTCAAAGGTGCCACTTTACTCAGACCTCTGGTTCAGGAGCCTGTGGCCTCGTGAAGTTCTTGTCTTGGAAGACATTGTTTTTGGTGTTTATCACGTCTTCCAGACGGGTGTCAGAGTTGCAAGCCTTATCTGTTAAACCGCCTTATCTGATTTTTCATAAAGACAAGGTGTCCCTTCATACTAACCTGTTCCCATACCACCTTGAATCAGTCCATAGAACTTCTGTTTTGCTTTCCGAATCACTCCAATGCTGCTGAGTACAGGTTTCACCAACTGGACTTCCATAGACAATTGCGTTTTTATTTTCACCGGACCAAAGACATTAGAAAATAGGATCAATTTTTCATTTCCTTCTCCGAATCCAGGTTGGGCTTACCAGTTTCCAGAGTGACTCTCTCTAACTGGATCTCTAGCTGTATAGCTTATGTTTACAGTTCTGAGGGCAAACTTTTACCCTTTAAAATCAAGGCTCATTCTACCAGATCTCAATCTACCTCTGCAGCCTTTCAAGCCAGGGTTCCACTTGACAATATTTGTGCAGCTGCTACATGGGCTACCCCTCACACTTTTATTACTCATTACAAATTGGATTTAATCTCCAGGGGTAGAGCTTCCTTTGGTTCCACGGTACTCGGGAGTAGTTTTCCTTGAGCCACCCAAGGATAAGGTGCTAGGGACGCTGTCCCGTATGTAAAGAATGAAGGTGAGATCGGACTACTTAACATAAAGACGTTATGTACTTACCATAACATTCCATGTTAGTAGTCCATCTCACCCTTCATTCTTTTCAACCTCCCCTCCTGCACCCATCCTGGAAGTACCCTGGAGACAGAAAAATACTCATTTCATTATTTATGGAGACCTTTTAGTATTGGCTTTTTCTGTGGGCTGTTTATTTTTTCTAGTCAGCAGCAAACAAGATCTGGGGATTGTACTGGTGCACCATGGGATACCTACCTAGCCACGAGCCAACCAGAAGTCTTTCAGCTTGTAAATAGGCCAAGTCTGAGCCGAGGATTGGCTCCAATCCCATATGTAAAGAATGAAGGGTGAGATGGACTACTAACACGGAACGTTATGGTAAGTACATAACTTCAACAAAGAAGATATGCTGGAGAGAGGTTTATTACTCAGTGCTTCCCCCACCTCTGAAATAATCTTCCATTGCATATAAAACAAAGTGATGCCATTGCTTCCTTTAAGGCAGGCTTTGAAGATTAGCTGGACACCCATAAATTCATCATGGGCCTTTTTTTTCACTCCTAGAGGCTGAAGGTGCTCTATTAGGATGGGTATTGGAATAGGTGAAAGTAATAGCTTTCTATCATAATGGCATGACAATTACTGTCTGTGGCACCTTGTAATCTGAATTTGTGCAGATTGTGAAAACTTGCTCTGGCTTCCTGCTAGTTTAGCTAGTTTGAATTCTGGAAGAAAATTGGGGAGTAGAGATAGTATTGGGTATGCCTTTGTTGATGGTGGTGAAACAAAATATGACACAGAAAAATATGGGCATCCTAAATTTGTACAGCTGCCAGCAGTTGCCTCCAAAGTCATAATGTAGGTAACTGATAAGGCGGCATACTGTAAAACAGTCAGCCCGGAGCATAAACCACTTGTGGCCACAGTCATCTCAATAATGGTCAGAGAAGGCTATAAGGCCAAGCTGAAGTCATGGAAGCTGACTGTAACAAAAACACATGAGTTCAAAGAATACTTTGGCTCCATCACCTGAGAAAGAGGAGGAAATAGGTTGGGGTTGAAGAAGAATGACAGCATGTATGCGGACTATAGAACAGATATGCAGCCAAGCCAGGTATGGAGGTAAGGTACATAAGGAAAGCTAGTGGTGGAATGCAGTAGTACTGGATGTTATCAGAAGGTAAAAGGAATACAGAAAAAAAAGCAGGAAATAGAAAAGACTGACCAAGCTGAGGGGAGAAGGAGACAACAGAGCATTATTTTTAAATGGAAAAGACTGGTGAAACTTTGGGGAAAAAAATTGTTTGAAGAAAAATGTTTGAAGATATTAATGATATCCATACAAGCCTTAGTTTAATGACTCATCCGAAAGATGATACTTGGGAGTGCAGTGCCCCCCCTCCCATGCTGCACTGCACTGTTAGCAGACCAGCTACCTGATGTGGGAATGGAACCCACAACCTTCTGCTCCAAAGGCAAGTGTGCTACGTGATGCATCACTGACACTGATATGATCAAGGTGTTGGGTAAGTTTTAGGAGACATGGCTCCTGAGGATAGTCATAGCAGTATCGAGAGAAAGGAGTATCCCAGGTAAATGGAAAAGAGAGCATTCTCGTGCCAATTTACAAGAACAAAGGGGACGTTCACAACTGTGGGCAGTATAGCTGTATTAAACTTATGTCACACTGCATTACAATACTGGCAAGGGTGATTCATAAGCAAGTACGCAAAGTAGTGGAAAGTAAGATGGGGGAATCATTTAGGATTCAGATCATATTTGCAACAGACATGATGTGTGCATTAATATGGATAGCTGAGAAAACTAGAGATGAAAAAGCCAAACTGACATTCCTGGATATGGACATTTACAATTTTATTTCAGTACCCTCACCACGCATTCCAGCATTATTTGGGAATCCTAAGATTCATAAAAGTATTGGTGATCTCCCTATGCGCCAATTAGTGAACGCGAGGGGTAGTATTACCTATGCATCAGCGAAGGTAGTAGACACCATCCTCAAACAATATGTATTGCAGGTACCACACATAGCCAGAGATTCTTGGTCCTTTTTGGAAAAAGTTGGACTAGCTACCTTTGAAGGAAATGCCTATTTTCTGACCATTGACGTCATTGATTTATATTCTTCAATTCCCAATGAGGTAGCACTTGAATGGATTCAATTGGAGATGATTTATTACCAAGCTCCACCCAAAGAGATATCTATGGTGAGCAAATTGTTGAATATTATTTTGACATGTAACTATTTCACATTCAATAACAGATGGTTCCATCAGTTGATTGGTGTGCCTATTTGGTCTCCCTGTGGCCCAGTGTAGCTAATTTGGTCATGACTCATTGGGAAAGAACTTTGCCTTTCCAAATAATATTATTCAAGAGAAAGTCGTTCTGTATATAAGATTCTTGGACGACATTTTTATCTTGTTTAATGGCTCACTGGAAGAAGCCCAAGACCTAGTGATCGGCTTCAATAATTCGTCTGACTTTTTGAAATTTACTTGTACAATAGACATGGAGAAGATATCCTATTTGGATGTGGAACTTTATAAAGACAGAAGTCTAGATCAGTTTGGAGCCAGAATCCATCAGAAATCAACTTTCTCTAATTCTTATCTACATTATGATAGTGACCATCTGCTTCACCAGAAAAAGGCTATAGTCAAAGGACAACTTGTAAGAGCAGCTAGGATGGTGAATTTTTGGAAGAGTGTGATTTCATAGCCAATTTATTTCTGGATCGAGGTTATCCAGAAACCTTGATTGATGAGTTGTGTTTTGAAGTTAAGACCAAGAGAGCTAATGGCTATTTTTCTTCTATCTTGAGTCATGTTGTTCCTGAATTGAGTCATTCACCATCACCTGTATGCCCTGATTTTCAGGGAAACATGTCCAGGTCCAATTTTATTTTAACTTTTAATACAGATGCCAGTGACATAGTTACTATAATTAAGAGGAACTGGCGATTACTATCCCCTGAGTTACCTGGAGGTCCAATTTTTGATAAAGCCCCATTGATAACATATAGAAGGGGCCCTAACATCAAAAATATTCTGGAATCTACGTGAAATTTAGTAACACCAAGATCAGGGATGTATAAATGTAATGTGCAAGTATTGCAGATTTGTCCAGACAAGAAAAGCCTTTACAGTTAAGAACAGGAAATTCCTCATCAGGGGACGTTTCACTTGTTCCAGTACCCAAGTGGTATACCTTGCTCAATGTTCATCATGCCCCAGTTTTTACATTGGCAAGACTGAGAGGAAACTCCAGGAAAAAATGTACGAGCATTTGTATGCCATAAGAAGAATGAAAATGGACAATGCTTTGGCTATGCACATTCAGAACAACCCAAACCATGAGTTTACATTTATGGTTATAGGTCAACTGTATAATACCAATTCTTCTGGACCCGAGACATAGATTAGAATGTAAAGAGCTTCTTTGGCAATTAAGATTGGGAGCATATTGCCCCCCTGGTCTTAACAGCTCGTTATCCATTAGTTGTTTTTTTTAAACTTAAAAGTTTGAAGAGGTGACGAGCTGTTTATCCTCACAATTTTTTAAAATGAGAGTCAAAAAATGAAAAGTGAGAGTCGACAAATTAATGGTTTCATAACTGTTTATTAGTCGACAGTGGTGGAGGGTTAATAGTTATCAGTTATTGTTCTAATTATACATCATGATCATTATTTTACAATATATATTATTGATTCATATTTTATTATTTAGTAATTTTAGGTCTAGATACGCTAACTTTTAGACCTGTTTTATTTAATGACAGTATTAAACCTATACTGAGTAGCCTAAATTTATGTTATATTATATGTTACATGTCATATTTTATATTTCTATATTATTATTTTTATTATTTAGTGAGATATGATTAATATTATATTATTTTTCTTGGGTAGCTGTTCTAGTTACTTAGATGCTTAGGACAGTATGCATTAATTTCATTATATTTATTATATTCATTATATTAGTTATTTTACTTGAAAGCAGGCAAGATACAATGTATGCATAGGTAATTTTTGATTAGGAAGCGTAGCGCTTCCATTATTAGTATTTATGCTGTAGGTTGAACATTGTTATTTTTATGTTATTTTATAGATTTTACATATTTATCTACTTTATACAGTTTAATAATCAAAATATTGGGCTTTTTTCTTTCAGTTTCAAAACCTGCTATTATTACAGTCTCGGTGTATGATTTTTTTATTATGTTAATACAGAATTGCAAATGCACCTTAGTTAGCTGTGATCTGTACCTTTAAGGAGCTAAAGGGAGAGCAAGGGGCGTGGTTAAGTGTTTCAATGCTGGTATTTAAACTCACTTGTAATGGTGTGAATGTTTTGCTTGTCTGAAGAAGTTAGTGCAAGGTACTAACGAAAAGCTTTTACAGTGGCTTAATAAAATTTGTTGTTTTTCATGTTTTTTGCGTTTGGACTGGCCTGAGTCAAGTTTTTGGCTTTTGAATTAGCTGTGGTTTTTGCTAGTTGGAGAAAGCATATGCCAAGGTCCCTAGAAAGCTGATCTGAGCAGTCTTGTGATAGTTTGAAGTCCTGGAAAGTGGAACACTGGCAGAATAAGTGCAGGCCTTGCAGAGGGTTTCCTAGCGGGAGTAGTGATGAATTAGATTTTGGCTCTGAGCCCGAAGCTGTTCATACTGGTGATGAACTACATTAGCTAACAGGTCTGAGGAGACAGATCAACCAAACTGCAATATGCAGACGATATGGCATTACGAGCAGATTATGAACAAGAACAACAAATGTTGGGCGGGGGCTGGATTGCAAAATTTAAGGTACTCTGAATGAAACTCAGCACAGATGAGACAGATGTCATGACAGCAAATGGAGGAAATCAAAAGCAGCTGAAAACTCAAATAGAAGGAAAATAATAGAACAGGCTAACCTTTTCAGGTATCTGGGAGAGGTGGTTGAGAAGAAGGAAAGTCTGAATAAGAAGATCAAAGCCAACTGGCTCAGAGTCTCAGGGGTAATTTGTGACAGCAGATTGCCAAAAAAGCTGAAAAGTAAGATGTACAAAACACAGAGGCTACCAGTGCTACTGTACAGCAATGAAGAAACAGCAGTTGTAGAAGCTAGAGGTGATGGAGGTAGTGCCCGACATGTGTGGAAGGATGCATGCTGTGGGACAGATGAAGGCATGAGGACATCAGAGGAGGAGGAACCTGAGTAGCTCTTGTTTCAGAGAAGGTCAAAGAGAACAGAATATGGTGGTCTGGACATGTGTACAGAAAAGTGAAAGCAGTCTGGTGAAGAAGATCTGGGAGAGATGGGAAGAAGGCAAGAGGAAATGAGGGCATCCAGCAAAGAGATGGATGGACTGTGTGTGAGAGAAGACTTGTGACATTCAGGCATGGCCATCAAAGAAGTTAGGATAGTGGTACTGAATCGAGAGAAATGGCAACAATTGATGTGTCAAGCCTGACCCCGTGTAGAAAGTGAGGAAAAAAGAGGTTGTTGCTGCTGAAGATGAAGATGCATGCTGTCTAAAAATTTGTCAGAAGTCTGGGACCATACTAGGTGGCTGTGTAGCTATCCTTTCCATAACTGTTAGCTAGTTTTCTCTTGGTTCTTTTTGTCCACAGCACTGTTTATCCAAGCAATGAAAATCTGTGCAATGTCTTGGACTTCAGAAAGCTGTACAAGAGAGCATATGTTCTGAAATTACTAAAGTTGGGATTTTGAGATGATTTGTTATCTAAAGAACAGGAAAGTACTTGTTTTCAGTTGTATTTAGTTACCTAGTGATGTATACAGTCTTGAGTGCTATTTTATTCGAGTTTACTGTTTAGTTAAAAAATAAAAATAAAACGGTTCTGTGGTGTTTGTACAGTTGCCTGGTTGTTTCTGGTATTGTGCTGCTGTTTTCTAATTTATCCAGATAGTTTTGTTCAAGTGTTAACTTTTTAACAGCTACTTTTGTTAAAAAAAAAAAAAAAAAGTGTTTTTTATTGCTGTTTAATGAACTATACTGATGTATTCTATCATTGTTAACCTTTTCTTATTATATTTACTTTGTATTCCTATGAGATGATCTGTAATGTATATGTGCAATGTGTACTATGTATTTGTATTTTTCTGGGGCTTTTCTCTCCCAGGACTCCATTGAAAAAGGCTCCTTGTGGCCCAGTGGACTATCCTGGCAAACAAACTGCAAATAAATAAATAAAAAGAAATAAGAGCCAGGTCTGTGGCAGTGAATAAATCACTTCTGTGTTCTGGAAGTAGGCATTATTAGCTGAAGTCCTAAAAATTTTCTGTTGCTTCTTTCATTTTCAAATGGCGCTGAGTACTTCTCTGTGCAGCCCTGTACTTGATAGATGCAGACTTTTCATTTTCAAATTCTCAATATACTAACCTAGTTATTCACTTACTAAGACACTGTAATTGTATTTTGAGGACAGCGCTCTCTTAGATAACTGAGAACTGTTTGTTCTGCTTATCTTTATTATTTTTATCCCCTTTTATTTCACAAATACAAGCTGTCCAATAAGTCCTTAAGCCATGGCTAATATTACTTTATAACCATTTACACAAGAACTATGAGCGATGTATTAATAAATCCTTAAACCATATTACTGTAATATCACTGTTATATTATTCCTTTGAACTGCTAACTACTTACACATTTTTCTTAAAATCAAATACTGAATTCCTTTACTGTATTCATGAAGTAAAGTGGAAGGTTAGCTAGCTTCTGAACCCTAGGTTGCCACCTCATAGCACTTTGAATACTTAGACAGTGAAGTAATTGTCTGATGCTCACAGACAATTAATAATTGCTTAGCCCTTCACTGGCTATATGTGAGAGAAGCAAATACTTAACCAAACTGGAGGCCACCTTCTCAAACACAACCTAAGAGCCATGTTCCACAGAAGCTCACGACAAGTTGTTGTGCATTGATACCATTAAAATCTCCCTGCCTAAATGTCTAAGATCGAGTAAATCCTGGACTTGGCATAAATCAAACACTGTAAAAGCTATTAGCACTGTCACAGTAAAGGTTCACTAGATAATAAATTACCCTAAATCTAATGCACCTAGATATCCTTCTAACAAAAAGTGTAATAGTAAGTGGTTATGCCACTGTTGGACACACTGACACAGCTCTCACAAGGCTTGACAGAGAGAGTGACAGTGAGTTAGTTGTCTTTCAGAAGCCAATATATCCAATATGACAAGGGTTCTAGGCTCTAAAGACCCGTAACCCAAACAGATGTGACTATGAAATGGTAGTGGTCTCTGTGGATGTAAATAACCTAGCATTATCAAAGGGGTGTGCAGAGAGAGAGAGAGAGACATGACAGACCTCTCCGTGCATGTCACAAGTGCAGTTAAGACCCTGGTTTTCAGCAGAAACCTTCTGTTTCCTCAAATGATGCCAGATTACAGGAAAAAGGTGATTGGCTTCAACAATTGACTGCATAATTGGTGTCATTGTCGAGGGGTTCCAGTATATGTCATCTTGGGAGGAACTGCTAGGCAGTCATACGTTCTTTGCCAGGGATGACTTGTACCTCTCTTTCCAGGGCTTCCACATACTTGTTAAAGCCTTTACTGCCCCCATAGTATCTTTTTTGAGTCAGACTCCAGCTAGTAGATCTCCCTATATAACAAACAAAGCAAATCAAGCACCATACCACATCAAGGTGGGTCTGTTCAAACACCAGGGGTCTGAATAACAAATTGCCTGATCTTGAAGCACTGTTGCATTTGAGAAGCATATATGTATATGTTATTACATAAACTTGGTTTAAAAGTACAGTAAACCCTCCCTCTCTGCCAGGGTTTTGTGCCTGCCACACCTTTCAACCCTGTGGTAAATGAGGTGAAGTGTCCGAATTTTCACATTACATTTAGGCAGAGCGAGAGAGAAAAACTGAAATAACTGAGATCCAAATCATAACACATGGAACTGTCAGATCGTAACATGTTACAGGACCCTCTCTGTGCTTCCAGAATACCAAGTTAGGTTTCTAAATACATTGTATAAACTTCAAATTAACAGGACTTGCATTGTATTAGGAAACTTTAACTACCAGATGACAAACTGAGATACCTGTACAAGTTACATAAAAAGGATTTCTTAATCTTATAGACAAAAACTTGCTGGGCCACGTTGTCAGTGAGCCCACTAGATGACAAAACATTCTTGATTTGGTCCTTACCAATATAATATTGATATGGTACTCCCTTCCCCAGCAAAATCTGATCACAATCTAGTAATCTTCCCTTCAAAATCTCCACATAGTCACACGGATGTCACAAAATTCAAAAATATCAAGTCTCAAAATTCAGGTTTAACTGTATAACCAAAGAAACTTACACATAGATGTCCTTCAATTTCACTTTGCATTATTCTTTACAATAGGGATCCCCTGCCAAGGGCAGCCAGATGTCTGGCTAGTATACCAAAGCCTGTAGGTTGCTTCAAGGTGCGCCGTTCATCACACATATGCTTTTTGCGAAACACAGGACATAAAGGTGATGTCCTGACATACCATCCTCGGAACTACTTTGCCACCAGTCCGAATGCCATCTGTTGATTGTTGGTCTGAACACCCATTCCATTGCTGGTTCACCAGGCTGTTTCAGATAAGGGCCCTTTTGGAGTTTTTTGATCTTATCTTTTTCTTTTTGTTATTGTTGCTTGTGGGGTTTCATGTCATCTGAGATGGGTAAATGCCAGTGTGTGAGACAGATTCCCCTTAAAGACCGTCATGAACAATGGTTTTGTCTTTCTACTTCCCATGAACATACTTCCTGTTCAGTTTGTCAGGTCTTCCTTCCTTGGCCTTGTGTTTGGAGTATCAATGTTTACATTTGCAGCTAAAGACACTATGGAAAGAACTTCCTGCTCTGAGGGACAGCCATCCGTGAAGAAAGCGGCCAAGAAGCCTAAGTCTGATTCTTCTGCTGTACATCCTCCACCAAATGTTTCTCCCGAGGCAAGTGAAAGGCTGGAGGTTTGCCCAGCTCCACCAATTGATTCTTCTGCTGTGACCGTTTCAGAGGCTGGCGTGGATCCGTTCTTATGCATGTCCTTAGAGGCCTTGCAGATGCCCGCTTCGGACATTCAGAGGGAGACGTGGCTGATTATTTCCAAGGGCCTAGGATTGTTCCTCAGATTTTGGTCAGGGAGGAAGTTCCAACTACTATTACTGAATGCCATCCAGGGTCCAGGCTTTCTAAGTTCTATAAGGCAGATGTCCCCTTGAAAAAAAAGCAAAAGGCTAAGCATATTTCTCCAGCTCCTAAGTACCCACAGAGTGAATGGCAGAATTTTACTCGGGTTGGTTAATGCTCTGATGGCTGTGAAACCTTCTCATGGGGTTTCTGTTCCAGCCCCTTCTTGGTCCTCCACACCCCTTAAAAGACCCAGGGAACAGGATTCCTCTGTGGGGGAGGTGGACTCAGATGAGGAAGCCCTTTCTTATTCATCTCCGGTTTCCTCTCCTTTACTGTGGGTCTGAGGATAAGGAATCTACTAGTCCTGACACTCCTTTCAAGGAAATTTCTTTTGAGGGCACAATCTACAGGATGATGGGAGTTTTTGTAAATGGGATTTTGCCCAGGTTTCTGAGGTAACAGAAGAGGTATTACGAGCTCCTGTACATGGACTCTCCTAGACCACCTGCTTTTCCTTATGTTTTGGCTGCCTTGTTGGATGCCTTTTCTACTGCATCTAAGGCGCTGGATTCCCAGCCCCCTGCCCCAAGAAACCTGATAGGTTTTATCCTATATAGCCTGAAAACTGTAAATTTCTATATGGGTATCCTCCTGCTGACCCTTCTGTGGTGTGTGTGGTTTCTGACAAGCCATCTCAGTTGCTGCCTTCTGCTGAGTAACTTCCTCTTTATAAATTCAGCAGAACTGTGGAAAGGCTAGGTATGAACATTTTCCTTAACTAGGATTTAGTTTGATAATCAGTAGCAGCATGTAGGGGTGGGTACCTGCTGTTCTAAAATGCACTTTTATGGCCCTGTTTATATTGTTTGCCGTGAATAGTCTAGTTTAAAATTAAAATACATTTTCCACACATACGTGTAAGTATATAAAAGCTGATATGTTTAACATTGTTAAAATATTGCTGATTTTTTGTTACTGAGGATCACTTGTCTATGCCGAATAAAGTCTTGTTGCTTTAGAACACTTCCTGGGTTTCAAGATTTTTGGAAGTTATTGTGACTGAGCTCATCAGTTTAAGACCACTAGTTTCTCTGTTTTTTTTTTTTTAAGGTTTATACCTCTGCTACCTTAGCTTTTAGGTCTGTCAATTATCAGACCCATATGTCCAGATACATTTTCACTCTTCTTTCCCAGGTTTGTCAAGTAATTTCTGACCTCCCAGACTCTGAAGGGAAGACTTCTGCTCTTTCTCTGTTAGGGACTTCATACCAGGTGGCTCACCATCCCATTAGGTGTAGTTATGATGTGGCAGATGAGTCTTCTAAGGCTGTCTGCCTGCCTTTGTTCCTGTGATGAAGAGATGTTTCTGGCTTTGGCTTCAACCTTTGTCTGACATTAAGGCTAAGTTGATAGATGCTTCTCTGGACAACAGATATTTGGTGAAGCTGCTGCTGATTTGTTTGTCTGTTCAGGATAAGGGCAAGGCCTTGCAGGAAGTTAAAACATGTTTTTGTTTCTCCTATGCCTAAATTTCAGAGGAATTAACACAATTAGCCAGCCTTTGTTTATAGGCAATGTCAACCTCCCCCAATGGTAAGAAGGGTGGGAAGCAGGCCCTTCCTGCTAAAACTACCCAAACTTCTGTACCACAGAAGTCTCCTTTTCCTGACAAACCAGATGCTGTCTGACTATCCTATTCTTCTCAGCCTTGTTCCTCTTTCTGTTCGCCTTTCCCTTTCTCTTCCTGTTTGGTTAAAGATTACTCAGGACTCCTGGGTACTGTCCATTATCTGCCTGGGGTATTTCATGGTCTGAAAGTCTCTTCTCCCCTTTTATAGACATTCCTTAACCTCCTCAGGAAAAGTTGCCTTCTTTCCAGGGGGTGCTTTGTGATCTCTCAGCTCAGGGAACTATTCAGGATGTTCCAGTTTCCCAGAGAGGGAAGAGGTTTTACTGCAGAATGTTTTTGGCGGCATTTGGACCTCTCTCATCTAAACATTTTTCTGAAGGCCCCTCTTTTCGAATATTGTCCTTTCAGACTTTGTTCCCTCTTCTGCTTCCTCAGGTTTATCTCTGGATCTCAAGGATGCTTATCTTCATATCCCAGTTCATCCCCTTTTTAGGAAGTTTTTACATTTATTGTTGCTTCCTGGCACCCTAGCGTTTTCAGTTCTCTACTTTGCTCTTTGGCCTTTCTACTGCCGCAAGGGTATTCACCGAATGCCTCACTCCTGTGATGGCTTTTTGCAGGCAAAGGGGGGATCCAGATTTTCCCTACTTGGACAACTTACTGTTTCAGACATCTTTTTTTTTTTTTTTTTTTTTTGCAACTTTGTTGCAAAATCTTCATTTTGCAGTCTCCCTCCTGCAGAACCTGGGGTTCACTATAAATTTCCAAAAGTCCTTTCTGACTCCATCTTAGGATTGTCTTTCTGGGGTGCAGGATTGAAACTGTTCCTATGCTGGCATCCCTGCCTCCTCCCAAGGCCGTAACTCTCATTTCCTTTTATCATTCCCTTTGTCATCTGACCTGAATAACAGCAAGAGAATTTCTGAGAGTTCAGGGGTTTATGGTTTCCACCGTTCCTATGCTCACTTTTGCCAAACTCCACCTGAGAAAACTTCAGTGGTTTCTAAAGTCAATTTCTTCCATGTCTCAAGCAGGAACTTCATTGGTGGATTCAGAAGTTGATTCTCAGCCCAGGGCTCCCTTTTCATCCACCTCTTCCCTCTCAGGAGCTGTTCACAGACGTATCAGACATGGGATGGGGAGCAGCTTTCAACTCTCTAAAGGTGCCAGGGAGTCTAGTTGCCTCATCAACAGAAGTACCACATCAGTGTCAAGGAGATGAGAGCTCTTCTGCTGCCTCTTCAGGCCTTTCATCCTCTTTTCTCCCCAGGACCTAGCTAGTCAGTACCAAGGGACTATTCAGGCAATTTGCATTCCTTCACATCAAAACTCTGGCAAACTGCCTGAGCAGGTCCATAACTCAATCTCTTGAATGGATGTTTCACAGGGGTGACATTGTCCACCAGTATGGTGCTCCTCAATGGATCTTTTGGCTGAGACAGAATTGTTTCCCTCTTCTTTGGCATTTAGCCAAGTGCAGTCATCACAAGTTACCTCACAGGGTGGACCTTCTCACACAAGATAACTGATCTGTCATCCATTCCCATCTGTCCAGTCTTCAAATGACACTGTAGCTGACAGGATTTTAATTCCACAGACATCTTTTTTTCTAAGGATGTGCTTCGGGTCCGGCAGGAGGCCAGGAAATTCTGATTATGCAAATGATGGAGATTTTTTGTTTGGTGTCTTTCTCATAACTTGTATCTACTTTTTGTAGATGTTCTTTGGTTCTTCCTTATCTGTGTGAACTGCCCAATGCTTGGTTGGCTTATTCTTCTGTTAAGGCCCACTTATCAGCTATTTTTGCTTGTCTGCCTTATCACCTCCTTTAGCTTCTAGAGTTGAAGCTAAACAATACCTTAAAGGCGTCCTTCATATTAGGCCTCCCAGGAAGCCTGTTCAACCTCCTTGGGATCTTAATTTTGTTGTAGAAAAACTGAGCCAGGCTCCTTTTGAGCCTGCAGCTTCAGCTTCTTTGCAACATTGCTCTTGGAAGACTATACTTCTGTTAGCCCTTACTTCTGCCAGATGGGTGTCTTAAGCTTCAAGCCCTTATGGCTTGTCCTCCTTTATTTGTGCTTCATAAGGACATGGATTCCCTTCATACTAATCCTTCTTTTATTCCCAGGGTGGTGAATGAGTTGTTCCTTAATCAGTCTATTCATTTGCCCACTTTTTTTTTCCTTTTCTGCATTCTGCCACTGAGAATGGATGTTCCTAGACAACTCAGATTTTATTTGGATAAGACTAAGACTTTTTGTAAAGCTGATCAGCTTTTTGTTTGTTTTCATCCTAGGTCTTTAAGATTGGCTGTGTCCAAACAATCTAACTGTTCTTGGATTTCTAAAGCCATCTTTTTTGTTATAAGAACCTTCCTTCTTCTGTTAAGGTTCATTGTACTAGAGCTGTGGCTACTTCATGTGCTTTTTTCAAGGGTTTGGATACTAACTCTATTCTTGAGGCAGCTACCTGGACTTCTATGCATACATTTAACCAGCACTACAAGTTAGATAGAATTTCCAGAACTAGAGCCCCTTCATGGGTTCCTATGGAGCTCTGCTGGTCCATCCTTCAACCTAAGTTTTTCTCTCTCGCTATTGTAAAGAATACTGCAGCAGTAAAATGGAAGGATGTAGTACAGTTGTGTCAGATCTTATCTTTAATGGTTGATGTCCTTCTCTTCACTGCTGTAGTATTCACTCCCTCCCTCCTCCCCCCTTGGTTCATTTTCCCTTAGTGGATGTACTGCTTACCTCTTTTCTCCTTGGACTGGCATCCCTACTGTGGCTGTCAGTTCTGAGGATGGTACGTCTGGACGTCACCTTTATGCCTTGTGTTTCGCGAGGAGCATACATGTGATGTATGGCATACCTTAAAGGCTTTGGTATACTGGTCTGAATGTTGGGCCACCCTTGGCAGGGGATCCCTGTTGTAAAGAATACTACAACAGTGGAGAAGGTAAGATCTTACACAACTGTACTTTATGCAAACAAAATCTGTTTACTTCTGGATAAATGCATTGACCTGGCAGTTTCTACCAGATGCCAACAAAATGTGAGGTTTTAGTAAACCAGCCTGGTGAGACGCCTCATGTCTAAAGAAATGTCGTAAAAGAAAAGAGCTTCTTAAACTATACAGCAAAACAGAAAAAAGCCTCAAATCAAGGTTAAAATTAAAAGGTTATCTGAGGAACTAAAAAACATCATCAGGAAAAAAAGAAGGCAACCCATGAACCTAGACTAGCATCAGAAGCTACAGACAGTTACACATTTCCTTAGTTACATTAGGAAACTAAGGAATAGCATCCACCATTGTTCAAAACTTAACCCAAAATTGCACTACTTACTTGGATCAGCACCACCCCCATCATAACCAAACAAAACATAACAAAAAACACATCATTAATGGGGCCTGATAATGTACCTAGCTGCCTGATAAACAGTACAAAACATGCCTTACTGGACCCACTTTTGCAGTTATTCATCCTGATCTTAGTCAGGTGTCCCTGATGTGTGATGTACAGCTTTTGCCATACCACTTTACAAAGGTGGACATGCCACTGATTATTGAAACTACAGAGCCATTCATCTAACGAGTCTCATCTGCAAAGCCATGGAATATGTTGTAACTGACCTCATTACGATATCAGAAATTTAATAAGACTTCACTCCCAGCAGTTTGCCTATGTTAAGGTCTATTGTGTCTAATGAATCTGGTCAAATTCTGTAAGAGAGCAACACAAGCCATAGATAGTGGTCTCACTGGTCATGCAGATTACCTCAGCGTAGCAAAAGCATTTGACATCATACCATATGCTAACATAGTAAGCAAGCTGAATGAGCTGAAAATTGATCCCTACATAGGTGTGTATCAAATTGGCTGAGGAATCAAATATGTAGTGAGGATGGCAGATGCTTTCTCATTGAACATGATGGTGACTGATGGTATTTTTCAGGACTCCACGCTGGGAACTCCACTGTTCAAAATTTACTTCACAGCTCTCCAATTTACAAGTGGGGCTGTCTGGCTAACTAAGTTTGGGGATGACTGCAAACTTGGTATCATCCTGAAGTCCCCTTCTGATTTACAGAAACTCTTAACTTGAACTCACACATCGTCAGCTGATTCTCTAAAACACAGATTAAAAACATACAATACCATCACATTTGGTAAACAATCCCTTCGTCCATTATATACTGTAGACAATACCCCAAATCAAAATTAAAGTGCTATGAGAGACCTCTGAAGATGGTTAGATAACTGCCTCACGTTTGGCCTTCTTGTTGCAACAGTGATTAGGAAATCCTTTCACTTGGCATATCTGATTGCAAAATGGTATGTTATCTAGACTTAGGGAAGTTCTTACCCCTGTATATTCTACTTTGGTGAGACCCATTTTTGAATATAGTGGCCCTTTTTCAGATGCATCTTACTGGGCATATCAGGCAACTGGAAAGACCTCAGGGGGTTTTAACTGAAAAAAATTACAGGCTTAAAAGACAAGAGCTACTAGGAGAGGTTAGATGCACTGTCCCTGAATTCAGTGTCTTGTAGACTTCTTAGGGTCTGTCTGTACTTTACCTTTCAGGCCATTAGGGATCCAGTAGTCCAAGACCTCTTACATCTCCACAAATTAAATAGTGCCACTAGTTCTGTAACCAGATATCTAAACCCTCTTCAGCAAGTAAAACAGTGGAAAGACTGGATCATCCAGAACTGCTTACCCCTTCTCTGGAACTGACTTCTACTTCACATTAAGCAATGTGACTTGCTTTCCTCCACCAGAAGGAAGTCAGACAACTGGATAAGTATCCACAAATTCACCTCTGGCATGACTGACCTGTTACTCTTTGAAAAAGGGGTTAAGTTCTAAGGGTATATACACTGGCAAGGTGACAGTGGACACTGGACCCCAGGTTACCTTGTATTTTCTATTACTCTTAAATATCATTTAGAGTTTCCCAGTTACCACATTTTCAAAGTACCTGAATATTTTGATTTGTAAAGCAGTTAAATATCCAATGCTATTGTTGAATACTTCTGCAGATATTGGATCTTTTACTTTTTCCGTGCAAGTGTTTTAAAGTGAAACCTATGATAGACTATTGGCTTTTATGATAAACTTTTGTGTAATTTTTGCTGTACTGTTTATGTATTATTTTTCTCAGCACTGGCAATCCTACTTTTTCCTTTACTTATGGAACTTGGTAGTCCACTGTGGCAAGGACATTACAAGGCAAACATTTTGACGTTTATCAAATAATGAATGATTAAATTGAATATGCACTTTGATGTTTGATAAATACCAAATGTTTGTCATACTATATAAAATTGCATTTTTATTCATTATTTTATTTCTACATCATTATTGTTGTTTTTGTTGTACTTTCTTTGCAGTTTATGAAGTGGTGTGTGTATGTTTGTTTGTGTGCGTTCGCACACGTGTGATTGTCATTTTTTGTGATTTAAAAAAAATAGTGATGTGTTGTCATTCTCACCTTTATTCTCACTGGTGGGTCGGATTCGTCTAAGCCTTTCCAATAGCTCGAACCCTTCAGCAAAGCTCATGGACCTCCTTACCCATAATGCAGTTCCTCAACTACCTCAGATCTCATTTGCTGTGCTGCAAGAAGGTTCTTCAAGCAAGTTGGGGGTTAAGTTTATTAGAATTTTTTTTTTTTTTTTTTGTCTTTAACTGTATTTTTTTTTTTTATATTTCTGTAGTTTAAGCTAGTGCTAATCTTTCACTAGTTCCTCCCTTTAGTAGTGCCCTTTTCTGGCCATAATAGTGCTGTTTCACTCCCTTTTTACCTACAAATCATTCCCTTGTCCTTTCTGTTTGGATCCTTTATAACTGTTTTGAGTTTTCCTTTGTTGGGTTCCTTTCACTTTAGTTAGAGAATGGTCAACCAACCTTTGTTCAAAGTCCGTTTAAGTTAGAGGACTTTCCCTCCCCTTCCGAAGTCTGTTTAAGTTAGAGGACCCCCCCCTTCTTGCTCTTGAAGTCCATTTAAATTAGAGGACTCCCTTTTTCTAGCCTTGCTGTCGTTGTTGTTGCTTAATTTGAATAGTTTAAATGGTAGTTTTTTTGTTTGCTTGTTTTTGGGGTTTTTTTGTTTTTTGTTTTTTTTTTTTATATTGGATAAGTTGCTCTTTATAATTTAGTGTTTTTTAATAGGCTGCCTTCTGTTACTTCAAAAAAGAAGGTAAGCTTTTGGGCTTTAAAAAAATGTGAGAAGTGCAGCAAGAAGATGCCCCTCAGTGATTTGCACACTTTGTGCGTTTACTGTTTGGGGCCTCTTCATTTGCAAGAGTCATGTGTTATTTGTTGCGCCTTTAATTCAAGGGTGTTGTTAGAACGTAAAAATAATTTGATACTGAAGAGGGTGAGTAAAACCCCCTTCTCTGAGGCTATCACATCTGATCCCTCCTCTCCTAAATCTGATAAATCAGGGAAACTGTCATCTCCAGCTCTGAAAACTTGTCGGAACCAAGAGCTAAACAACCAAAGTTGTCTGGTCCGACAGTTCCTGTGGAACAGAACCACTACAGAGCCAGGGACCTCCTCGGATCACACCGTACCTTCGGATCCAAGTCCTGGAGTGTGCTCTGAAGTCTCCAGTGACTTCTGAGTTTTGTTATCAGAGCCGATCTCTATCCTTGGAGCTGATTTTCAAATCTACTTCTATCGCCTTTTCTTGCTAGATCCAGATCCCCAACACTGCCCATAATGTCTACCAGGTGCCTTTCAGATGAAGATGTGGGTAAAGTGGTGCAGAGGCTTCTCAAGACACCTGCCTTGGCCAAACATCTTTTGGATCTGAACCCAAAGGAGTCGGATCAGACTCTCATTGCCCCAGTGGCACTTACTCCTCCTCTGAGCCATCCCTCGGCCTTGCAGCCGAAATACTCTGATATCCAGCCAGTGTTTGTTTCAAATCCAAGATCACCTGTGGGCTCTTCAGACCTGATGTCCGCCCTGAGTGTTTCTGCCCAGTCGGAGCAGAAAACCTCCTGGAGCCAACATTCACTGTCTGGGTACATGAGGGCAGATTCAGGCCACTTTAGATCCAACACTGTCTCTTGGGTCTTCAGCCCGAGTGGGTTCAGCTTCTACCTCTTCCTCGGAGCTTCTGTCACCAGCTCCGAGAGTTCTCTCAGGTCTGACATCTTTGTTGTCAGGTCCACGGAGTTCTTCTGAGCAGGGGTGGTCTACTTTCAAGGTTATGAGGAGGGTAATGACTTCCCTCAGTCTCAGTCAGTCTCCATTTGAGCTTCCTCCCTCTACAACACTGGTGTCTTTTCCTCTTCACCCTCGTCCACAAGACAGCAGGGATACAAGGCCTCGGGGTGTTCCCCAGGGGACATACCCCTCTTCCAAAACTTCTCCAGAATATCCAACTGAAGAAATTCCTCGGAAGAGGACATGCAAGAAGAAGCATCTTGACTCACTGCAGGAGTCTGTCACTTCAGATACTGACCTTGATGAAGCAGAAAGGTCCCCATGATCACCTCCTGAAGATATCTCCTTTGGAGACATTCTAGAAATCCTGAAACAGAGAGGCGATTGGCACTCTTCATCCCCTTCTACTGAGGAGTCAGTATACCTGAAGGCCTTTGGAGTCCGCCTTTCAATGTCCTGGGTGATTCTGCCGTTCGACAAACTTGTACAATTAATATCTCAAAAGGTTTTGGAGACCCCAGACTCTTTAGAGCCCACTCCTAGGAGGCCAAATAAGTACATCACAGCCCTCAAGGATCAAGTTTCCTCACAAAAGGTGTAGCAGTGGATGCCATGGTTGTGATGGCAACCACGAAGAAGGAACTTTCCAAAACTAGTTCCGCTGTCCATCTTCCTAATAAGGATTCTAGGACTATGGATAGATATGGGAAGCACATCTTTTCTTCAGCAGCTTTCACATTGAGATTGCTGGATTATCTTATTCACTTCACCAGATTACAGGAAGATCTGTTGAAAGCATTATTGGACTCTCTCCAATGAGCTGTAGCTGATGCAGTGACATATAAGATCAATGCACAGCTGGCTACCTGCATTTCAGTTGTTACCTCGTCCATGAAGCTCATTTCTTAAGCAGCAGATGGCACGAGTATTGCAGCAGGGTCAGGTATCTCTATAAGGAGGCAGACTTGGATGCGCCTTTGTGATTTCACAGAGCACTTTTAAGTCTTCCTTTGTTAATGCTCCCTTCAATGGCTCATCTCTTTTCAAGCCAAAAGTTAACGAAACACTAACTCAGTGTAAGCAAGAGGGTAAGACCCTGCCTGCCATTGGAGTACGTTTTGCTACACCCACTAGACTGTATCCAAAGGGTCAGAGGGGTATTGGGAACATGTGGTCCAGGAAATCTCAGCGGTCTTACCAGGACAACACAGGGTGGTAGTTCCTCCAGAGGCAGAGGGGTGAACAATAATAGAAGGCACCGTCCTTGCGGCAGAAGGGGTCTGCAGAATCAGGGCTCTAAGGAATCTTTCTATAGTAGACCCTTTCAGCACTCCTGAAGGAGTGCCTGACTGTTCACCTCTGGAGGCAGTCGGGGGTTGGTTGTCTTTGCACCTCGAAACCTGGCACATCAAATGGGTGCAAGATATAATATCCAGGGGTTATATAATTCCATTTTCCTGCCTCGCTTCCACAAACAAATCAATTCCAGATGTACCACCCAGTCAACAGGAGCAAGCAACGTTAAAAGTTCAAAAGTTGCTAAAGAAAAGAGTCATCCAAGAAATCCCAGCAGACCAGAGAGGATTCAGAACTTACTCGATTCTTTTTAGTTCCAAAGAAAATGGGGCTGGAAACCAATATTGGATCTCAGCGAACTGAGCATATCTGTGAGAAAACCAAGTTCCAGATGGTAACACTGCAGTCTATAATTCCATTCCTGGGAAAAGACAACTGGATGTGTCCTATAAACTTTCAGGATGTGTACTGTCATATCAAGATGGAAAGACGATCCAGAAGGTACCTGCGCTTCCAGCTGGGAGTCGCTCATTTCCAGTTTTGAGCTCTGCTCTTTAGTCTCATTACAGCTCCAGGAGTGTTCACCAAATGCATGGCAGTAGTGGCGGTGCATCTCAGATGCCAGTGATTCCAGGTGTTTTCATATTTGGACGACTTGCTCATAACCACCCTGACCAGGCTTCTGCTGCTACAAACCAGGGATTATGTACTTCAGCTTTGCTCCAAACAAGGAATTACCATAAAATATGACAAATCATCCTTAGAGCCATCTCAAAATTTAACTTTTGTAGGTGCAGAAATAAATACAATCAGCCTTGTACTTGAGACTTCCACTAGACTGAGTACTCAACATTCACCTACATGTTAGGCAGCTTATCAGAAAAAAGTGAGCCACGGTGAAGCAAATACTACAGACTTTCGGAAAGATGGCAGCATCTATTGTACTCATCCATCTAGCATGCTTACACATGAGGATTCTGCAGTGGTTGCTTTCCACACAATGGTCAATTCTAGACCTTCCAATGTTTCAAAAAATTCTTATAACCAGGTCTTGCAAGAAGGATCTCGAGTGGTGGGTTCACTGTCCATCAGTGTCTCATGGCCGTCCCTTTATTTTCCCTCAACCCCAAGCCACGGTGTCCACGGATGCCTCCCAGGTGGGGGAGGGGCATCATCTGTGAAAGAATGACTAACTTGCATATAAACATCTTAGAGGTGGGAGCAGTGCTCTTAGTGTTGCAGACATTTCAACACTCTCTCCCTCTAGGAACCATAGCAATTCAATCAGACAATATGTCAGTGGTCTGGTACATAAACAAGCGGGGGATCCAGTTCTTAATACCCTTTACTGAGAAGTTCTAAGGGTTTGGCAATGGACAGTGTTCTCCAATCACTTTCTAATTGCAGCACATATCCTGGGGAGATCCACTGTGATTGTGGGCAAGCTGAACAGGGCCATATTATGATCACACAAGTGATCCCTGAATGAAGTAGTAGAGGAAAACGTTTTTCAGACATGGGGCCAGCATTGCTGCGACCTTTTTGCATCATTCGCTAACGCCAAATTGCAGCAACTACTTTGCCCTAATCCCTCCAGAGAGGGAGCCACTGAAGGATGTACTTGTTCACAATTGGCCTTCAGGACTCCTGTATGCTTTCCCTCTAATTTATCTGATTCCCAAACTACTACAGAAAGAAAGTCTCATTGCACCCTATTGGCCTCATCAAATCTGTTTTCCCTTTCTACGGCCTCATCTCTGGGACAAACCATGGATTCTGGACCCAGTTCCAGATTTACTGATGCATCCATCGGGAATGGCACATCCCAGCATTCACAACCTCAAGTTGACAGATTGGCTGCTCCAGTTCCCTTGAGTGCCAGGTTTCCCCATCTGTCATCTGTGGTAAAGCATATTCTGCTATCTTCCCATAAAATGTCCACACGTAACATATACAAGAGTAAATGGAATAGATTTGTTGCCTGGGCAACTGATAACCAGGTAGATACCTTTTCTCCACCCATTCATTCTATATTGGAATTCCTATCAAAACTGTTTCATGAAGGTGCGGCTGCATGTACTATTAAAGTTTAATTAGCTGCAAATTCAAATTACCATGTAGGAGAAAATGGTTCTTCTCCTCTTGTGTCAGACAGACTCTGCAGAGCTTTTTTAAAGGTAACAGCAATGATTAGACCTCCATATAAGAACCCACCTCCGCCCTGGGATCTTAACTTTATTTTAACAAGTATCATTCGCTCTCTATTTGAATCTTCAGTGACAACATGCAATTTAAAATTCTTATCTTGGAAAACACTTTCTTGGTAGGTATCACACTTCAGCTAAAAAGTATCAGAACTACAAGCTCTTTCATCCAAACACCCATATTTAATTTTTCATAAGGCTAGAGTGTCGTTACATACCATTCCTTCCTTTCTCCCCAAGACCGTGTCGGAAAACAATCTAAACCAAACTATTGAGTTACCTGTTTTCTTTTCTTCTAATTACCAAAATAAAGGCAAATACTCTCTACATCTCTTGGATGTTCTTAGACAGTTGCGTTTCTACTGGCACAGGACTTCACAATTTAGGAAATCGGATCAACTTTTTGTATCTTACTCTGAGACCAGAAAGGGGTTACCAGTCTCGAAAGTTACATGGTCTAGATGGCTCGCCCTGTGTATATCTTGCATCTACCCCTCAAAAAGCAGACCTCTTCCCTTTCCTGTCAAAGCACACTTCACTAGACCATTTGCAACTTCAGCAGCCTTTCATGCAAGACTTTCATGGGACAGTATCTGTGGTGCAGCAACATGGGTTAAGCCACATACCTTTATTACTCATTACAAAGTGGATTTGGCCTCCAGGAGTAGTGTTTTATGTGGTTCTGAGGAATATTCTTCCACGAGCCACCCAGGAATTACATTGCTTGGGACGTGGTCCCACCAGTAAGAATAAAGACGAGATTGACAATAACACATAAAGAAGTTATACTCTTACCATAATGTTCCATGGGTGTTGTCCATCTCGACCTTTATTCTCACAACCCACCCTCCAAAACCCCCCTTCCAGAACTCCTGGAAGACTGAGTGGACATTGGTTTCTGGGATCTCCATAGCCTCAGAGATACTGACATTGCCCAGGAAATAGACCATAGTAGGTGCATGCATTATTTTACCTTCTGGGTGGGCAAACAAGTTCTGAGGTAGTTGGGGAACTGCATTATGAGTAGGGAAGGGAGGTGCATGAGCATTGCTGAAGATTTCAAGCTATTGGAAAGGCCGAGATGGATCCGACACATTGGATTCGACCTACCAGTGAGAATAAATGTCAAGATGGACAACACACATGGAATGTTATGGTAAGAACATAACTTCTTTTTTTGGTAAAAGAAAAAGCATTTTTCTATATTTCCAACTTTAGATGAAGCTACTACTCTCTTCAGAGCAACTACTTTTGCAAGCACACTTATGGAGCAGTACATGAAAGCAACAGCAACTGTTTTTGTTCATCATGCACTGAAGGACACTATTCTAAAGATCATGGATAGCAAACTGTCATGTGAGGTAGGACATTACTGAATTACATTTGACACTTTTGTGCACATTGCATTAAAATTGCTTGTTGATCAAGGGTATCTGAAATTGTACTTCATAAGTTTAGTTTGCAATTAGAACATACTTCTCAACCTCATAGTGCAGGACATCTGGACAAAGCCATAAATAAAACGGGGGGGGGGGCAAAGGCGGATGGAATAACATTATATTACATTAGTATGAGTTTTCAGAAGGGTATGTAGTCTGGAACTCAAATATTTCCCATTTTTCTTACATCAATCCTCGTCAAATTGCCTGAAAACCAAAAAATTTGTGTGGAACGCACCAAAAATATAAAATCTGAGCATTGTGTGAAAGTCTGGACAGTTGAGTGGTATGAGTCAGAATAGTTTATAATTTGCGAATGTCAAAGCTGATGTTTGCCACAGTTTAAAGAAAAAAAACTTGTAGTTTACCACACTGTTTAATCTGCATTTATTTCTTAAGTCTTTATGCATTAGTTGAAGAAAGATCATTCTGAGAGTCGTATGTAGCAGTGTTATTTCTTCCAGGCATCAGTTTTCTGATTCTTCCTTTTGCTAAAACAGAAATCGGTTTATTACCCTCTGTTTCACAGATGCAAGTTAGCTAATTTGTTAGCTCAGGACTTTCAAAAGCCTGTCAGGTCACTGATGTTTTGTCTAAGTAATTGGTCTGCTTTTGTTTAAGATAACCAGTTAATATGCAAGCTTTTCTAAAGTTCACAGACTTCAGTACCGTTAGTACTGTAAGATTCTCCTGCACTGTCTTTAAAGTGGATTCAGTGCCAATAAGGTTTCCTTCATATATGGCACAGCAATCAATGCCTTATCAACCCTTCATTTATCTTCAGTTTTGAAAAAAAAACTTCATTTATGCTATACATTTGAGACAGTGGTGCACTTTTGCCCCAGATGAGGGGAATACCACTTTTTCCTAGCACAGTGATTTAACAATGTCTCATTGCAGACTGTCTCTGAGAAATTTGCCATATACCACAACTATTATCTGTAGGGTATCTTCTACAGAACTCCAGGCTGTATTGCATTTTGTCTTACCCTCAGCAGTTTCAGTTGCACGTGTAAAATTCATTGGGAGCACTTGGCTGGAGAGTTCTTTTGTGCACCATTTTCATGTATGCACTGTGAAATGTGCACTAAAGATGGGACTGAAAAAAATATTAACACTTTGTCTATTAATGGAAAACCAGCATTGAGGGCAGGACTAAAGAAATGCAGTTATAACTATATTCCCCTTACTTAACATTGGTTGGGACAAAGGAAAAAGTGGTGGTGTAGTAGAAGATGTGAGATGTAAGGGAAGAATGAAAGTGATGATTTTTAGGAAAGGGTTGGGATAAAGTAGATTAGTGTGTCGTCATTCTTTGAACTTTTAGGTGTCACTAGCACTAGTGGAATAAGATATTAACATTGTAGATGTAACAGGAGTATTGTCTACAGAAGATAATGAGTAGGGTATGATTTTTTTCTTTTTCTTCAAGTGGCCGTCTGCAGTAGCTGGATGCTTTGCTCCTCTTTCATGTGCCTTTTTTGAAAGGTAATCTTCACATTTGGATATTTCTTGCCCTTTTAGCCTGCACCAGGGCATCCCTGCTCCAAGAATACAGGGGAACAACTGGCCTCAGAACTGCCAGGGCTTTCTAGCTGCTTGTACATTTTGGAAATGCATCATTTGATTGTTAGACATTCTAGTTGTGCCTTCCACCATCACATCAGTGACCAGGGCCACCATAGGACTGCCTCTTCTGTCTAAGCATTTTATTGGTGCCAAGGGGTGTGGTGTACGTCATTATTTCAGTTCAGCCTTTCACATGTGCAGCCAGGAGAAGCATAAAGGCCAAGTTATTCCCATGATTTGAAATAGATTCCAGAGGACTGAAATGAGAACATGAGTCTAGGTCAAGGTTAAAGGCTGCATCCCTTTCTAAGTCCACCAGGGAAACATCCTCCAAACTCTCACATGCTGACCTCTCTTCTAGCAAAAGTACAGCATCCCATTTATTTCCCTTGGACAGCATCAGGTACGAGTAAAAAGATGCCCCAGAAACTTGCTGATGGTTGCAAGACAGGAAGCAGGCCCCCCTCCTTATCCCATGCAGGCATATGTGACTATTGTACTGCCTTGTACAGAGCAGTCTCGTACGTTTTCAGGAAATTATTTATGAGATTCAACTCAGGCTTGGAAGGTACATTCACTTTGATTCTTTAAAATTGTATCTGACTCACTTGTATAAGGGTTGAGCAAGTCCACTCCTCAGGTTGATGCCGACTAGCCACTTCTACTACAGAACTGAACATTTACAGTCTCCACCACACTTGGGGGGAAATGGCTAAATACGTTCTGCAGAATATTTTAAATATAAATATTTTTCAGTTTTAAATATATAACCTGATGTACAGGTTGGGCCTGGTACAAGTCTGTTGCACCCAAGTGCCGTCTGGGTATATGCTTATATTGTAGTGCTTATACCTTCAGAATAGAACAGGACCACCTTCCTGAGCACTAGCTGGTAGAGACCCCAATCTGTGAGTTTTCTGTTTCTCAAGGCCCTTTTAATATAGACAAGTATGATAGTTTTGTTCAGATTGTTTTAGCTAGGTCCACATCAGATGACCACTCATTTTGTGAAATGTTGGACTTTCTGTTCCACAGCGGTCTAACCTTCTTTTTCTTATCCTTCTGCTAGCAAGATATTCCTTTGTGACAAGGAGGAGGATGCCCTTGGTGTTTGTCTTGTGATTGTCCTTGAGGAAACTAATCTGGTAGCCTTAAAATTGCCAGATACATAGTGTTTCTTCCCCAGAAAGGTAGACTTTGTCTCTGACCTCCCTCACCCCTAGAATGTTCAAATTTTCTGTATAGTAAGACACAGTGATGCTGTTTTCTGTACATCTGCATTTTCTGGAGTTATAGTCAGTTACAGTGTTTAGTGTTCCCTTGGCTTGCCCCGTTTTCATGGGGCTCCAGTGGACAGTGTACCATCACTGCCTGTGGAGCTATCATTCTCATTCAAATCTTATCCTGGTTGCACATCCTCTCTGCTCTTCCAAGGACTAGAGGACATGTTACATCAGTCTAGAGGTCATTCTACTTGACTGATTTTAACCCAGTTGCTGATGGATGTTGATAGATTGGGGGCTTATTTTGGGGCAGCCCCTACTCAAATGCCATAGAATAATTTCAGGGGACTGTGCATTTTCTAGAGCTGGTAATTCTGTTTTTACCTCTGTAGGGGGAACTTGAGACCAGAGGCTGTCCTAGTAATGTCAGATAACTAACTCATGATGGTGATATCTGAATAAGTAGGAGTACCCATGCTTCTATTCCTTGTGGCCTAAAGTAGGATGGATTTGGCAGTGGGACACAGACTAAGCCATTTTATTTATAATAGTCCACATCCTAAAGGATTCTAAAGTTACAACAGGTAAGCCAGCTCTGAGGGATGAATGGTAACTATGGCACAGTTGACAGGCAGGGTCTTGGGTGCTTGACAAACCTGACATGGAGGTTATTTGTGCCCGTCCTTTGGGAAAGAGCATGCTTGGGCATAACCTTTGTGAGTCTTGGTGGTGGCTAGGACTCAAAGAAGATTTCTTGGCTGGAATATTTGATGGTTCAAGGAGGTTTGGATACCATAGGGTCCAGGATGGGCATGTCATCATGCCTCGCACCTTGTGGTTCACGCAGCTTCCTCTCGAGATGTCAGCATGCTGGGAAAGGGATAGTGCTTACAAAGGACCTGTTATCACCGTATATGAGACTGCAGGCTGGTAGCTTCTCTCCAAAAATCCTCTTCCATTTATGGCCTCGACTGGCAGGGGAGGGACAATGCCAGTGTGATGCAGCATTCTGCCTTCCTCTTCCCTGTTGTCAGGCAGTTTGGAAACCAGGAATGCATCCAAAGTAACTCAGAGTCAGCTGAGCAGGGAACCAAAAAAGTCACAGCAGATGCCTCAAGATAAGCCACAGCACAAGTTCTGTTTGAGCACTGTAACATTAGAGTAGCATCCAGATGGTCTTCTAGAGAGTGAGACACCTCACTAGTTGATCCATTCATGTCCAGAGAGAACTCTGTCCTCCTCAGTCTTTACGCCAGTAAACTGGGCAGAGTGAAGTTGCTAGTGGTGATAACATTCTTAATAGATTACAAGAAATGCTTTCCTTTGCCTTACATTTGTTCTACGTTATGCCTCCGCTTTTCGCAAAGCTCCAAGTGGAAAGACCCAAATTTATCTTGGAAGCTCTGAGGTGGCCTGGAAAGACCTAGTTTCAAGACAGCTTATAGTCTCTCATAAGATGACTCTAGTTTGTGGACTAAACAGTCCAGCTGCATGTCAGTGCAGTTGATTTTTGTCTTAGACTTGTTGTCCTGCTGTATTTCCATTATAGCTACAGAATGTTAGGAAGAAATCTGAGGGGTGCTTGACGCTATCAGAACATTCCATTAATATTTTTTTTTTGTGAAGTCATAGAAAAAGTATATCAGGTTTTCCCATGCATCCATTTTGGCTAATGGGTTACATCTTCATCTGGTGGATCTGAATGACATCTTCAACTTGTCCAGAGCTTGTACTCTCTCCGTTCTCACATAATTCACCTGTGCTCTTCGAAGCTCCCAGATTTCAACTAGACACTGCCTCCAAAGTTCAGAGAAGTAAAACTTCATATTATGCATTTTTCACAGCCTTTTTGTCAGCTTTCTTTTCTTATTCTTTTCCTTACATTGTCTAAAAAAATAAATAGATGAAAACATTTTTAAAAAATACTTATCTTCCTTCTCTCTCTCCCGCCTGACTAGGTACGCGGGCTTAGCCCACTTTATCAGCTCTTGCTTTCCCATTTTAAGAAAGGTCAAAAGTTCACATTTCTGTTGTTCATATTTAGCAATGCTATTGTTTTGTAGTTCTTATTGATAGTAGTTATTAACTTATCTGTTTGACACTAGTATTGTTGTGGTACTGGTTATTGTAGCAGTTGCTGCAGTCCTTTTTTGCATGATTTTGCTCACAATGGACAGATCTTCATGTTTCAAAAAATGCATTTTTTGCAACCATTTAATTTCACTTCAGGATATGCATAGTATGCCTGAGGTAGGAAAAACTTAGTGCTTCTTGTGAAATATCAAAGACCTTCAGGCCTCTATCCTTTCAGAAATGAAAGATTAAACCAGTTTTGTAAGGGTTTCTGCCTTCCTCTCAGAGCAAAGGGTATAGTAAGGAGTCTAACAAAAAGGATAGGGAGAAGAGGAACTGAAGAATGGAAGATTCCTCCTCAAGCCCTTCCGCTTCTAATGTTTCACAGACAGTTTTGACACATGCGGCTCAGCATTGAAAACTTTTGAGCTGCATTTTTCCACAGTCCTGACCACCATGTGTCCACAATGGTGAGGAAAACCTTCTATGTGGCACAGCTTATAAGTAAAGGTATGGCATCCAGATCCAAAGAAGTTGTAGTCCCACTGTCCTTGGCCCTCATTAGACCAATAATCAAGTACAGTGCGCCTTTTGGCATGTACTTGACTAGGTACTTACAGCAGCTGGAGCAACTTCAGAGGTTCCTCGCAAAGAAAATACAGGGTGTTTGTTAGCAACATGTCCTGTGCCAGTAGACTAAAAGCCCTATCCCTTTACTGTGTCTCCTAGCAACTGTTATGCCTGTCTTACAAGGCACTTACAGTTCCAGCCCTGATGGAGCGTGCTACATGTCTGCAAGACAAACAGCTCAAGAGACACCTGATCTAGGGATCTAATCTTGATCAGCGGCTCAAACAAAACATGCTCGAGAAACAGATATGTGTCTCAGAGATTACCCCTTTTTTGGAACAGGCTGGAACAGGCTTCCTGTTCATGTTAAACAGAGCCCTTCCCTGGACCACTTCAAATGCAGTTTGGATCAATGGATGATAATCTCAGATTCACACCTGCAGTAGTGCCTGTGCCCCCCTTTTTTTTTTTTCAAACACTTTTATTGAATTATCACTTGTGACATAGGCAAATTTACATTCGTATAAAAGTAACCAAACTATATTAACATAAACATTATATTTTGCATATATTGCTATATATCATATAACTTAAGCAGTATTACATAAATTATTCAATTCCTGCCTTTTTAAGCAAGAAACATCTTTATTAAATCATCACTTTGTACATAGGCAGTCATATATTTATATACATGAAAACAAACCACTCTGACACAATCCTAGTTGCAAGCATTTTACATCACAAACTGTACTGACACACTCCCAGTTTCAAACATATATCACTTATAATCTACTCAGTCTTTCTTACTCAAACATTCCATCGCTCATTTAAGTCCTGCCACCTTTTAGACCTCATTCCTTCCTTATATGTATTGTTCCTACAGTTCCCATTTTTTCCTGTGTGTAGTTTGCTCCTACCCTTTTCTAAAGATTTCAGTTCCAGTTGTTTTATCTGTGTTGCAATATTCACTACTTCCAGTATAGCTGGTTTAGATTTTGATTTCCATTTTCTATTAATTGCTTTTTCGACACCATAATTAGAGACAGCAAGGCCTTAACATGTCTAGGGAATTCCGATTCTGTGTCATAGTTCAGAATAATCATGTCCCTCAGGCCAGTCTGCCCACCCAGCATGACAGACAGTGCATCCCGCAGAGAATCCTTGAAATCTGTCAACTCACCGCACTCCCAGAAAATATGTTCCCAGTTACCTCTTTCGTCTCCTTGACACCTCCAGCATTTATTGTCTGCCTGAGAAAAATTCTCCGGAGTCTACTGTTAAAGAAAATAAATAAGTAACATTAAGAATTTACCTTCTTTTCCCTCAGTCAGGAATAACACTATAGGATGTGCAAACAGAAATTTTATTTAACAGCGCTGGAAGACTGCTTTAATAGAAATTTGTAAACCAGTCTCGGTGAACAAAGGAAACTGAATCTTTTATACATTTGCTTATTAATTCAACCATGCAAGATTCTGACGTTACAGTAATTTTAACAAATCAATAACTTTAGAAACATTCTTATTCCTCGTAATTCCCGTCTTGGACTTCACATGAACACCTTCTTTTACATGACCCACCTGCTCCAAGGATCTTGTTTTCTGACCTTGTACATTTTACTTATCAGCAAACTTATCCTAGCAACAACTCGCTTCCAACCTGGAGGAATCAGGCTAACAAATTCCTTTTACACTAGCAGCATGCCTCTGTTCCTTCAACGCTTACTTTTCCCCTGTTAAACATTAAAAGAATGCAGTTGAAACACCGTAGTAACGTCAGATTATGAAACTGTACTTTCCCACAGTTCTGCATACAAATTATATTTGCTTTTAACAATCATATTATAGAGTCATTTATGAAAATGGAAATTAATATACATTTTAATAAGACTGATCTTGTTCTATAACACTACTTTGGGTATAAAAATGTGTATGTAAACATTTCCAGGCAAAAATCCTAAATCTTCTAGATTTTATTGCATGTTTGGGGGACATGCATATATCTTCCCATTGTTTCTTTGTGACTTACTTATCCAGTCTCTTCCCAATCCTTTCTAACTTCCTCTGATTTTTATAGTTTCATGCAATATTTTATATGCTCTGCTAATTATTCCTTTTTTTAACGGCAACTTCTGTTCTAGATTCTTTGAAAATCTCTACCAGTTCTGGTCTTTCGTTTAGGACCCCCCCCCCATTTCTTTCTCTTTGCCTCTATTCTGATATCAATCACTGATAGGGAAGGCAATCTGTAACCTACAGTCCAAATAAATTCTTGGCGTCTTCACATTCTTTCATTTTTCCTTCTCTAGTTATTTACTCCCAGTACCTTGGTTCCTTTGCCAGTTTTCTGCAATAAATTCCAGCCCCCTCTTGCCTACTGCCTTTATCCTTAATTGCAGTCTTCCTTATCTGCAGAATCTCCTCCTTTTTCCATTCCCATGTTGGTTTAGTTCTTAGAACACTTTCCGCTACTTTATGGATATAATATTCCGAGGGTGGCCTAATGGTTAAGGTGTTTGCCTTACAAACACAAGGTGCAGGGTTTGAGTCTCACAAGTGATAATTGGCTAGGCTTAAAATGGCTCGCAGGGGCAGTTAGCTTGGTACTAATCTATGAATCTATGATTATTGTTATCCGCCTTAAAGGCTTACATCCAAAATCCCAGTCTCTACTTGTTTCTTGAGCTTCCCCCATGTTTCATCATCATCATCGTTTCCTGCTTTGAATTATAGTTTTCTGGTTGTGCTATGTGTAGTAGTCTAAACTGTGTAGCTCTGAAATTCCCCCTTCAAATTGGGTAATCCCAGTCTGCCCTGTTCATCTGGAAGAATCGGTTTATCCCACTTGACTCTTGCCATCTTCCCGTCTAAACTCCTTCAGCTCTATATTAATTGCTACCCACAACTTCTCTTCTGGTTAATAAAAATATGCCTAACCTGTGTATAAAACTAAAGGGACTAAAACATTTTAACTGCTTGTATCTTACTATCCACATCCATATAACAAAGCTTCCATTTCCTCAGTTTCTGTATTCTCTTTTGTTTAGTCTGTTCCCACATATCCTTAGCTGCTACACTAGAATCATTTTTAATCCATACTCCTAAATATTTCATTTTATCTTGTCCCCATAAATATGGGTATGCCTGAACAAGTTCATGTTTGGGTGCATAATTTATCGCTATTGCCTTTGTTTTAGCTTCATTTATTTTGTATCCTGAAAAGATCTGAAACTGCCTCAAAATGTTCCACAGCACTGTAATGTCTTTCTGATTTTGTCAGGTACAAAGTAATATAATCTGCAAATAAAGGCAGCTTTTCTTGACTACCATACCAGTTATATCCTCAAATTTCTGAGTCCCTTATTTTCTTTGCCAGTGGTTCTAAATATAAAGCAAATGATAAAGGGAAAAGAGGACACCCCTGCCTGATTCCTTTCCTCAAACAGAAATTATCAGAGAAGACCCCACCCACTTTATTTTCACATCCGATCCCTCATATATTCTACTAATCAACCTTATATTTTTTCAGGAAATGCAAATGTGGCCATTGCCCTGCTCATAAAATCCCAGCTTACTCTGTCGAATGCTTTCTCTGCATCAAGACCCACTAACAACAATGGTATTTTTATGTTCTGCTTCCCACTGGATCGTCAGTGTTCTGGTAATGCTGTCAACTGTTTACCTTCCCTCCACAAAACCACATTGATCCATATCTATCAATTTTGGCATTACCTTTACCATTCTTTTAGCCATTGTAGATATGAACACTTTCTTATCATGGCTTAGTATTGAAATGGGCCTGTATGAAGCTGGATCTGATGGATCTTTGCCCGCTTTAGGTATTACAGCAGCCACTGCTTTCCTCCAGGATGTTGGTAAATCTCCTTCTCTTAAAATACTGTTAAACAAAACAGATCTTTATCAGTTTTTCCCTCCTAGCTTTCAAACTTCCACAGGAATACCATCTATTCGTGGGGACTTTCCAGTAAATTGGTTATACATAATTTTTATCACATCTCCTCCTATCCTGTTAGTAATTGTGCCTCATGTACCCCTAACCTTGGCATATTTAATTCTTCCATAAACATTTCTATTTGTATATTTTCTTGATTTTCATATTTCTCTGCTTTATAGAGACTACCAGAATTTATGAAACATTTCTAATTTACAGGATCTCTTGTTACCTTCAAGTATGGTGACAACCCTTTCTACTTTCTGTTGCCTGAGTCGTTGTGCTAGAAGTTTGTGCTGTAGTGTTATCATAAAACAGTTGTTTAACAGCAACCTTTCTAAACTCATGCATATTATCAAGGTAATCCCTTATTTTCTGCTTAGCATTCTGCAGTTGATCCTCTTCTTATATGACATACCCCCTATTCTGCAATACTTCATCATTTGTCAGTCCGTCTAAATAATTATTGTTACTTCTTAACCATAGCTCCCTTTCATTTATTTCCACCCTATTTTAAACTCCAGCTTAATTTTATCCCACTCCCTAGCTATATTTTCAGAAGAAATTTATATCTTGGCAAACTGCTCTTTAGTAATCTCTACTACCCATTCCTTAATTTCTTCTCTTTTCAGTAGATAGGTAGGAAAGCGCCAGTGTCTTATTTTTATTTCATTACTCTGTGTTTTTATTTTAGCTGTTATTAGCACATGACTTTAAATAGTTATCGGGTGGGTATCAAGACCTTCAATTAAATGCACAAGTTCCTGTGATATGTAAATTCTCTCTCGCCTATCCCAGTTTTTATATCTTGGGAAATAATATGTAAATTCACTTCGAACTCATGTTACTGAATTCACATTTTCCATGCCAAATATTTTCATAAATTTCTGCAAAAATCTACCCTCCTTTGTTACATTTTCCCTTTTGGACCCCCAGACATATCTTCACTGCTGCAAATCAAATTTTAAGTAATATTCCTAGCTGAAAGTTGATTATTTTCCCAGAAATTTCTTAAGGTGCATTCTAGCAGTTTCAAATGGAATGTAAATACATGCCAGTGTAATCCTTCTCACTTGCCAGTAGCCCCTTAGCACTACAAATCTGCCATTATTACTTTATCTTCTTCTATCACTCTTGAGTGTCCCAGGTATGCCACTGAGTAACCATCCTGAAGACCTTTCTTTATCAAATTCACATGTTCAGTTCTAAGTGTCTCTCTTGTGATATAGCTATTTGCACTCTACATTTTTTTAATATAGTTCACTACTCTTTCTTGGATGTATTTATCTGGAAGACCATTTACATTTAAAGACATTAAAGAAAGCATCATTGTATTAAAAAGCTGTTATTCACACCATTTATGTATAACACCTGTTTTGTTAAATGTCTAGTTGCAGCTTTTGTGTTACATGCATACGCTTTTTGGCAGGTTGAACTTTTATACAGTTGTTTCTTGTCATATACATTTGAGCCTATGTCACATCTTACAAAACTTTTTGTTTTATTGAAAGCACTCAAACAAAAAAGAAATATAACCCCATTACCCCTAAAACCTGTCACCTTTGTACTAACACACAAAACTATGTACACCTTCAAATATTAAAGTTTTACCTTCCTAACAGGAACAGAAGTCCCAAACTGACAGCCACACACTCAGACTTGAGTTAACCTAAAAGAATGGTCATGTGTGCTAAGATGCATGGTATGGCCTGTGATTTTACTAAGTGATGATTGGTTTTGTCTTTTGTAGCTCTCTCAGGTGGGAAAACCCGCTGAATGTTTTCGGAGACCATTAACTACCTTGAGAAAGCCCCTGAATGTTTTCAGAGAACATTATCTCCTAGCCAGCTTCTCTCTTTTTTTTGTTTTCCTCAGCCAGTCGCACTGCACCACACTGTAGCCAGATGTTCTTTGTGTTTCACTGTTGCAGTCATCACATTTGGGTTATCTGCTTGCAGTAGCCCTCAGTCAGTCTGATTAACAAAGTCTCGGATCCTGCGTCAATTGCTGTCCCTTCTTCCATGACGTCAGGTCGTCAGGGGTATAAAACATGCAGCCGACGCCATTATGTCAGTATTTCTTGCTATGCAGTGCCAGAAGCATAAGCAGTTCGCAAATGCCGGTCAGCCAATTCCTGAAATTTTTGTTTTTGATTTTCAGAACCAAAGTCTTAAATTAAAAGCTAAGTACCCCTTTGGGGAAACTTTTTCTTGCTCTAAACTGATGTCAGTAAAAGTTAATAATTGCATTACTTGTGGAAAGCAAATACCTCAAAGATTTTCACTCGTACTGTATTCTTTGCCTAGGCTCTGACCACAACATACCTCGCTGTCGGATTTGTGCCTTATTTAAACCACGAACTATCCGTTGTCGGTATATTTTTGCTTCTAAATATTTTGGCGCTCGGTTCAATTGTCCATATATGTCTTCGGTAAGCCATCTGGCTATCGATATTCTGAAAAAACGCAAAGATAAAGACAGAGACAGGCCGCCTAGGTCTAAAGCTGCCGATGACGCTTCTCCTAAGCCAGTCACCAGTTCGCTGGTACTCAGTGAGGTGCTTTCGCAGCCCCTGATACCTGCTACTTCATATTCACAGGCCTCTACTGAGACCCATTCGGAGTCCGGTATGCCGCGAGATGCTTCAACTGTGGAACCTGTGGATGTCTCTACCTTGGATGGGTCCGGAGCCGCTTTGCATGAGCCTGCTTCTGAGGGTGTATTCAGGTCTATGGACTTGCGTATTAAACCAATGCCATCTTCTTCTTCAAGGCCTAAAACTCGAACCATGCCTAGAAAACTGACGTCCAGACCTCATGGTCAGGCCTCTATGCCTAAAAAGCAAATGATAAGAATGGCTGAAGACCTTATTATTTTAAATAGGGGAAGCCAGCCTTCTCCCTCTAAGAGACCCAGGACTGAGTTTGCATATGATACTTCTGACCAGGATTCTGAATTTTCTGTTTCCTCTGATGACCAGGATTTGCCCTTATCTACCTATGAGGATTCTGATGCTGAGGACTGTATTCCCTCTGCTTCCCCCCCCCCAGATGATTTCTCCTTTGGTGAAACCTTGCATACTCTCAGGGAGCATTTTCGTTGGGAAAGTCAGGATTTCTCTGATTCTGAAAAGAGGCTTAGGGATTTCTTACTCCTGCCCCAGCAAAGGCCTCTAGCCATGCCTCCTGTACTAGACATTGTTGATGATGCCTTTCCGGAATCTAGCTTGGCCCCTGACTCTTTACCTCCTGCTCCTAGAAAACCTGACAGGTATTACAGGGTCCCTGATTCTCACAAGTTCCTTTTTAAAAATCCTACTGCGGATCCTGAGACCATTTCACAGGGACCCAAAGGCATTAAAGCTACTACTGCCAAAAATCATACCCCCTCTGATAGAGACTCCAGGGCGCTGGATAGATGGGGTAAGAAGGTATACACTTCTGCAACTTTGGCCATTAGGGCCTTAAACTGCCAATTTTGTATGTTAAAGTACCAGCAGCATGTTACTGGATTGCTTAAACAGAAAATGATGTTGATTCCTGATTGTGCAGAAAATAAGGATTTGCAGGATTTACTGCATTCAGCTGAATGAGTTGGAAAGCATACTTTGCAATGTGGTTTTGATTCACTAGAGGAATCTTGCAGGGCTGCTGTAACTGGGTCTGTACTTAAAAGGCATGCTTGGCTTAAGGGTCAATCCTTGCCAGATCATGTTAAAGCGAAATTACTGGATGCTCCCTTAAACCAGGACTGCCTGTTTGGCAACAAGGCAGAAGTTGTTCTTAAAAAGATTGAGGAAGAAGCTAAATCTATGCAAACTGTTTTATTGCAAGTACAACCACCAAGGTTTAGAAGGCATTGGCCTTCCAAGAATTGGTCCTTTCCTGCCTCTTCCAGACCTTCTCAGTCCAAGCCCATATCCAGCAGAGCTCCCAGGCTTCAGTCCCAGGGTTTGCACAGGACTAAGCAGTGGGGGGCCTCCACTTCCAAACCCGGGAGTAATAACCCCCCCCCCCAACATGGTAAACTGTTTCAATGACTTCTGTTTAAAACTTCTGAGCACTTCTCAACTGGCTGCCCCTTTGGGGGGAAAGATTGCTCTTCATGCAAAGAACTGGGAGCTCATTACCCAGGACAAATGGGTTTTAAATATAGTGACCCAGGGATACAGATTTCACTTCCACTCGTTACCAACACCAGGCGGGTGGCCAGATCTACCCCCAAATCAGTGGGCAGAGGCCCAGAAGCAAGTACTTCTTCTCTTAAGCATGGGGGCTATTCAGTTGGTACCAGAAGAAGAAAAGGGACAAGGTTTATACTTGAGTCTTTTCCTGATACCCAGAAAAAAAAGTTTATGGCGTCCTATCCGGGACCTGTGTACTCCAAACACCTTTTTGGTGATTCCAAAATTCAAGATGCTAACTCTTCACCAGTTGCTCCCTATGCTAGGCAAAGACGCCTGGTTGGCAACACTAGATTTAAAGGAAGCATATCTGCACATTCCAGTCAGGGAATCTTGCAGAAGATACCTAAACTTCAAAGCAGGCTACATGCACTATCAGTTCTCTGCACTGCCCTTTGGCTTATCTACTGCGCCCAGGGTATTCACAAAGTGCATAGCTCCAGTCGTTGCATTTTGCAGGCAAAGAAATATTCAAATATATCCATACCTGGACAATTGTCTAATTCAGGCAGAAAGCCAGGACATACTTTTGAATCATTTGACCTTTTTACAAAGGGTGCTAACCTGTCTGGGGTACACCCTAAACGAAAATAAATCACACCTGGTATCCTGTCAACAAATTATATTCCTGGGAGTAAGCTTGAGTACAACTTCCCAGATGGCTTTCCTCATTCCAGAGAAACAAATTCATTTGACAACCTACTTCAAACAAGTGGCCACAAAAACCCTGCTATCTGCAAGGCAAATACTACAAGCGTTGGGGTTCATGGCCTCCTGCATTCTTCTAATTCCATATGCAAGACTGCATATGAGAAAACTACAATGGTATCTAAAAAGCCTATGGTGTCAACATTCACAGGTTCTAGAAGCAGTGATTCCTATCATACCTTGCCTGCGCCTAGAGTTCCTTTGGTGGGCAGAGGCCTGTCTCCAAAACAAGGGACTACTATTCACACTACCCCCTGCCGCCCAAACCCTAACAACAGATGCATCAGACTATGCATGGGAGGCTCACCTGGCAGGGAAGTACATTCAGGGCAAATGGAATGCAAGTCAAATGCACCTGCATATCAATCAAAAAGAAATGTTAGCTGTACAGAATGCTCTGACAGCCTTCAAGCACCACATTCCTCCAGGACAATTAATGGTAAAGACGGACAACACCACTGTTATGTGGTACATAAACAAGCAGGGGAGTACGCATTCTTACCCCCTCTGCAGACTAGCCATGGCATTGTGGAACACAGCACTGAGCTACCAAGTGCATCTGCAAACTCACTTCCTGCCAGGAAAACTAAATACACTGGCAGACAAGCTAAGCAGAAACCTCATGGACCCACACGAGTGGAAACTAGAACCAAGGATTTTCAACATGTTGACAAGTACATGGGGGTGCCCAGATCTGTTTGCCGCCCCCCAGAACTATCAACTGTAAATTTTGCACAAGGACTCACCACAAACAAGCTTGGAAAGTGGATGCTCTGTTCTTCAGCTGGAAAAACCTATCAATTTATGCCTTTCCTCCTCTGCCTGTGCTCTCCAAAGTACTACTAAAGATCAAACAAGGCAAACCAAGGATGAATTTTGATTGCACCAGACTGGCCACGCCAACACTGGTACCCCCTCTTGTGCAGTGTGTCACTGTTGGCCCCATGGCACCTGCCTCAGACTCCTACCCTTTTGTCTCAACATGAGAACCAGATTCTGCACCCTCAGCTTCAAACGCTGAACCTAGCAGCCTGGCTAATTACCTAATCTCTTCTTTACCATCCCCTCAGTAAACCAGTGATAGATATCATTTTAGAGGCAAGGAGGTCTAGTACTAGAAAATCTTATGCTGAAAAATGGAAAAGATTCTGTGCCTGGAACCAATCTCAAGGGATGAACACAGCAGTGCCCAATTTACCTCAGATTTTATAATACGTAACTGAGATGCTTCACAAGGGCCTGTCTTTCTCCTCCATCAGAATTCACGCATCAGCCATTTTAGCTCGAACCACCCCCTCTTCTCTCATCCACTGCTCAAGCAGTTCCTCAGAGGGGCCAGAAGTTTAAGACCACACAGGAGAGCTCCAATTCCAGCCTGGGACCTTAACTTTGTATTGGAAAAGCTCACTCTTCCTCCTTTTGAGCCAGCTGCAACTGCAGAGTTAAAATTCCTTTCTTGGAAAACAGCTTTCCTTTTAGCAATCGCTTCAGCAAGAAGGGTATCTGAATTACAGGCCCTTATGGCAGTGGAGCCTTTCATCATCTTTCATGCAGACAGGGTGTCCCTCATGACCAATCCCTCCTTCATGCCCAAGGTGGTATCCAGTTTGGCCCTTAATCAGTCCATTCATTTGCCAACCTTCTTTCCTAATCCACAGAATAAAGGGGAATGGATACTGCACTCCTTAGATGTGCACAGACAACTTAGATTCTACTTGGATAGGACTAAACCTCAAAGGAAATCTGAGCAACTGCTGGTGGCATTTGCTGCAAGGGCAGAGGGGAAGGCTATTTCAAAGCAAACCATTTCCAAATGGATAGGCCATTGCATTATTGTTTGCTACAAGCACCATGGAAAACCTATCCCACAGGGGATCAGACCCCACTCAACCAGGGCTGCATCTACCTCTACAGCCTTTCTCAGAGGCGTCCCTACCAGGGACATCCTAGAAGCTGCTACCTGGAGTTCTGTACATACTTTCACCAAGCATTACCATCTGCCAATTTTCTCTAAATTCGGAGCTGGCTTTACCACTGCAGTTTTGCAGGGCCTTATAGCTGGTCCTAATGCTATCTAAATTCCTCCTCCCATCCTTAACTTTGGGAATCTACCCAAATGTGATGACTGCAACAGTGAAACACGAAGAACATAGTTCAGCTGTGTACACTTACCATAAATGTAGATGTTCGAGTGTATTCACTGTTGCAGTCCTGGTTACCCTCCCATTCAGCCCCCTTATTTCTCATGACTGTATCTCTACTCTCCTTTAATATGCTCAAAAGCTTTTTGGTGTATTTGCTTTTTTGTTGGAGGTATAACCTTGTATATTTGTAGATTTAATTGCTTCCCACTAGGGGGCACCTGACATCTGGGGCAAAAAAAACTGACGTAATGGCATCGGCTGCATGTTTTCTACCCCTGACGACCTGACGTCACAGAAGAAGGGACAGCAACTGACGCAGGACCCAAGACTTTGCTAATCAGGCCGACTGAGGGCTACTGCAAGCAGATAACCCAAATGTGATGACTGCAACAGTGAATACACTCAAACATCTACATTTATGGGAAGTGTACACAACTGTACTTTTCTCTTTATCAGATTGTCTCCATGGAGACATGGGAATCAGGCAGCTAATTCAGATTGTTTCCATGGAAACATGAAGACCAGCTGCAGAGTTGTTACTGAGCATACATGTGTTTGCTAGAAAAAAGCCTCATAACATTCAATGTTCTTTTTCATTTATTTGCTCTCTTTTAAAACTTGTTACTAAATCAGTCTAAGGTTTTTCATCCAGTCATTTCTCCATGCAAGAATAAGAAAAAGCACATTAATTTTTCTTTTATCATACTTTTTAACCAGACACTTTTATACATTGCAGTGCCTACATTTCTTAAAACTGAACAAGGAGAGAGAGAGAGAGGAAGGGAGAAAGAAAAGAAAAAAAACAGCAGCACCTGTTTGCAATCCCCAGTACACTTAAAAATAACTGAAAAGTTTTACTTTGTAGCGTGTAAAGAAAACCACATGGAAAAAACTTAGTACTATTTAAGAAAAAAAATCTTTACTTACACTTTCTCCCTCCTTTTCCCCTCCCCAAAGCACTTTTCTGAACTTTAATGACATGAAGTAGGGCTGTCGAAGGAAAAACAACTTCAAAAAGATCAATACACGGCAGGTTCAGGTTAAGGCATTTTAATCTTGCAGCAAGGAGACAGAAACGTGCTAATACAGCGTTTGTCTAACTAGAATCAGGAAGTGTGAAGCCATTCTTATACATTTCTTACAAGACATTGCCTACCAAGCTGACGTAACAAATCATAAGTTCTTACAATATTATTTCATAGCAGCTGTTTGTTCATGATTTTCTGCTGACACTGAAAAAACTTACTAAGAAAAACAACGTGGCCTTGATGACCACCGGTCAGATACAACTTTTCACTATGCAATGTTACCATTCAAGGTACTATGGCTAATTCGAGCACAAAGCAAGTACAGATTATAGTTCATTTCTTCAAGCAGTCTTTGTTCAACTGTATCTGTCTTTTCTGCAGCTGTGCGTGTTCTCATAACACGAACAGAGCTGATTGTTCAAGTTCAATAACATTATAGAAAACAGTATTGTTCTATTCATTATTTTCCTGATCGAGCAGATAATCACCTGCTTCTCAGTATATTTCCAAAAGGCATAAACATGAATTTTGCTGTGCTAGCAAATACTAGGTCAGAGAGCATCTTGCAGTTTCAGAAAGCATATTGCAGTTTGAAAAGCATCTTTTAGTTTCATACAAAACTAAGCTGTACTTAAAATAGAATGAAATGTATTAACCCCTTTAGCTTCTAATAAGCACTAAACACATACATTAATACATATTTTTCTGACAAGGGCATATGCTTTAGTGTTCCCCCACAAGTCCAACAAATTCTGAAAAAAAATCCAATATTTCCAGATTTTCTTGTTCTGTCATATTTCACAAATATAATTATTGCTTTGTAATCCCATATTAAGTTACTGGTTTTATTAATTTTCATCTCTGAAATCCTGTCTCTGTTTCATTTCCAATGTACCCTCAATTCTTCTAGTTAACTCTCGTGCTCCCTTCCCTTTCTCCAAGATTTTCTGTGGAAAATTTTGAAAAGGTTTCAGAGGTGTATAGTCCCTCTGTGGTCTTTAAGAAGCAGAATCTCCTTCTGTTTCACATCTTGGTTTTTGTTGGGCAATCTTTTCTGTTTTCTCCTTAACATGTACTACATCAAAAAATGATTTTCTCCCCCCAGGGAGGAATTACCTTGAAGACAGCTGTGTACAGCAGTTTTAATCTTACATCTGCAGCTCAGCATTCCCAATGCTGGAATAAATTCCCTCCTTTTCTGTAATGAGTAATCATTCTTCACAAGCACTCTGCTGTCTTCCACTTTTAGCACTTCTTCCTTCTACCACAATATTGTCAGAATCAAATCCTTCTGCTGGTAGGATTGCATCTTTACTATTAAAGGTCTGGGTTGCTTTCTTATAGCCAGGTTTAGAGCATGCACACTGTGTACCCTTTCAGCTAACAACTCCTGCTGTGGAATACCAGTCCAGTTGCTTATTTCTGCATTCATAAAATTAATGTGGTCTACCACTTCCAGCTTCTCTGGTATATTTGTAAAGCTCAGGTTTTTCCAAGGTGCTGTGTCTCATTCTATTTTTTTTAAACATCTCTTCCTGAGCAGTCTCATATTCAGCCTGTCTTTTCTTTTTTCTTTATTTTGACCTCTGCTTTTTGCAGCTTTATCATCTCATCAGAATGGCTGTTTAAAGCTTCTTCCATTTTTTCAGCTTTTTGTTATTTGTGTTGATATACTCCATCAGTGTTTTGTTTATTTTAACCATGTCTCTGTGCAGTTGTCTTATATTTTCCTCTAGGTTACTGGAAGTCATTTCTGAAGTTTCCATTCCTTTTTGCTGAACAGCTGCAGAATTTTCCCCAGACAGTGTTTCTTCCTCACTTTTTGTAGCTGATTTTTCCATGTCTTCTGTATTTCTTTATTCCTGACATCCAGGCAATGCACTTACTAGCTAGTTACTGAAATTTACCCATAAAGAGAAGTCTACTGGCCTTCTCTGCTAAGTTTGTTTTCACACTTGTGGAGCTAGAAATAAACTGTTACTCGATCTGCAGCCATATTGGAAGTCCAGCACCTATGCCCCTTAATGGACAGGGGCAGTTTGTAAAATTCTCAAGGCATAGATGCAAACTTATGCCATCCTCTTTCCCCAGGGGCTATATATTGGGAAAATCAGGTTATGTTGGCTTGGCTTTAAAGGGTTCTTAAGCTGTTAGCCTTGTAATCTCCTATGAACCAATGACTACAAGGTCTGTATGGAATGTGGACGACCTCAATTAGGCTTGGATGATAGGGGCCTATGTGAAATAATAGATTGATATAGGTGTCACCCCATGCTCCTCTATTTCTAGGATGTAGTCACTTGGCCCTAGCACCCCATTTTCATGTTGTTTCTTCCCTGATATGAGTTTTTGTGCTGGATGTACCATTGCCGAGAACTTTTCTGGTGCATCCCTCTTTGGCACCAGTTTGATCCAAACCATCGACACCAGTTCCGCAGCATTTGCCACACTACATCAGTTCTGTTTTAATTGAAGGTGTCTCATGTCTGACTCCTCAAGATGTTTTCCTTGTCGCCATCTTTGATACTGACTCATTCAGTGCCATTCTCAAACTCAGTGCCATTCTCCGTGTCTGGGTCTTCAACATTCAAGGCAGCAACTCTGATCTTGGGTTTGGAGCAGTCCTGATGATCAGTTTTGGGGACATGCCACTTGGATCCATCTCTGTCTATAGCTGCTGGATTGGAGATGGCACCAAGACACGAGTATTCTGAGACAAGGGCTTCTGTGTTGGCTTTCGGAATTTTTTTTTTTTTTTTTTTTTTGAGAGGATCATAGCCCACTTGAAAATGCAGGAAGGGGAGCTCCTTTTGTATCAACTGCATCCATTGAAACTGACCTTGGACTCTCAACTTCAAACCTGTAGACAGAGCAGGTCTCAGTGTCTTTCCTCCCTTCAGCAAGGACCAAAGGGAGCTTCAGTGGATTCCCCTTCAGAGCCTCTTGAAAGCATACTTACTAGAGGAGGTGGCCAGATAACCTCACAGAATCTTTCACCCCCAGATTCCAGCTTCATTGAAGTGGAAGGGTCCCCACAGTCGCCTTCTGAAGACACCAGATTTGGTGAAATCTTAGAGTTGCTGAGGCATAGAGGGTAATGGGTCAGATCTGCCAGACGGCTGACACAGTGCATCATTTGAAGTGGACATACTAGGTAGAATGAAGATCTAGCATTATGGTAAGTTAGTAACTTTTGTGTTGTTCATTTGAGCTTCAGCTTTCAGTCATTGACCCAGCAGGTGTGCATGAGTTATTTCAGGCAGTTGTTTGTTTCAGGTCTCAGCCATTTTGTTATCAAAGTATATGTTTTACCATAAGTAAACTTTAGCAACACCCCCACCAGTTGTTTACTGTGCATCTTGCAACTACAGCTCTTAACCACTCCTATCTTGCTTTACCACATTCCTGTTTGAAATGAAAATCACAAAACAAGAACACAGTGTTGCGCAAGTTATGACTAGAAGGGAAGGTTGTCATTAATATAGCTTGTAAGCCTGAATGGTGGTCCCCTTGCCCTTCCACTTTTTAGTCATGAACAACAGATGTTCATATTGTTCATTGCTGCAGTAGCTTTTGCTATATGGGTTGTATCCTGCAAAAGTTATAATAGCTGGCCAACTTCCAAAGCTTCAGGGTACCTTCCACATATCCAAACTGTTGAGCACCTCAGACTGAGCTGACTAAAAACCCTCCAGAGCATTACTGCCACCAAAGAGTATGCTCCTGTGAGGCTTTCAAGGATAAAATGTCAGCTTGTGCTGTTCCTTTGCAGTGCAAGTAAGTTCTCTCTGGGTGAAAAACTTCCATTTTCTTATTTGTGTTTCTGTTTTATCACTTTCCTCTTCAGGAAAGTTATTTTAAAACTATGAGCATTTTGATTTGTTTTGTTTTATAGGTTCATAGGTTAGTACTAAGCTAACTGCCCTTGCGAGCCATTTAAGCCTAGCCAATTATCCCTTGTCAGACTCAAACCCTGCAGCTTGTGTTTGTAAGGCAAACACCTTAACCACTGGGCCACCCTCCCAACTGTCATAACTGTTAATGGACTGTCATAAGACTAAGCCATTTTGAGTGTGCTTTTTTACTCGAAAGGTCACTTTTGTAGACAGTGTTTATTGGCATTTGCTGCTTGTCTTCCATAGGAAAGAGGCACCATTTTTAGCTTGACCATGGATCAGACTACTAATTCCACAGTTGGTCCTCCTTCCAGCCACAAAAAGAAGAAAAGAAAAAAAAGCAAACAGCCTTTGCCACCACAGCAGGCTAGCAGTTTGCCTTGGTCACAGTTGGGTAACTGTGCTGTGGCCATTTGTTGTACCTCAGACCACTCATCTTTTACCTAAAGTCTCTCTGGTATTGTACCTAAAGCCACTATGGACCAGGGGTTGAGAACCCCTCAGTGACAAGGAAGAGACACTCTTGTTAGTCCTAAGAGAGTGAAGAGGGAGGGTTTCTCTGTTGTGTCAGAGTGCTGTACCCATCCCTGGGGAAGTGGCTGCTGCCATTAATAACACAGCTGGCTCCATTTTTCCTGTTAAAAAGAAACAGAAAACTGACCATGTGTCTAGTCCTCCTCAAATTTCTTTGAATAGGAGTAGTTTACTGGGTCTGGTTCAAGGTTTAATTCAGGTTATTGAGCCTTCTTGTAAAGTAGTCTTTGGTAAAAGAGGGGTACCTCTGTTCCTGCAAAGATTCAAGACTTTGAGTTTGAATGGGAAGGTGTGAGGATGGATACAGGGTTTTTTCCTCTGATGTGTGATTCGGACTCCAAGACAAGCTCACTTTCTGATTTTCCCAATGCGGGTTTCTCTCTCTCACTAAAACTATTGCTAGAATGTGCCACTGTTTTCATTGGGAAAACAATGAGGTTTCTCAGTCCCTCAGAAAGGACTATGAGTTGTTACAAAATTTATTGCCCCCTCAGTCTATGATTTTTATAGGCGCACAGGGAGACACAGTGAACATGACAGCTCATCTCCCCGCCAAAAGGGCACAGAATCTAATCTCCCAGGTTCAGCGTTTTCTTCCGTTGCGAAAAGTCAAAGCGAAGTGGGTTCTTCAGCTCCTCGGGACTATGGCTTTCACAATTCTATTAGTACCATTAGCCAGGTTGCACATGAGGATTCTCCAGTGGCTTCTGTCTTCCCAGTATCTCCCACTGAGTCACCCTATCCTGCTGATGGAATCATGCAGGAAGGACCTTCTTTGGTGGATAGCTCCCAATCAACTGATCACGAGCGCCCGTTTTGTTCCGGCCCAACCCGTTGCCACTGTGACCACGGATGCCTCCCAGATCGGGTGGGGGGGGGGTCGTCTCGGCAGGACTGTCCAAGACACATGGCAAGAACACGAGGCTCATCTGCATATCAATGTTCTGGAGATGAGGGCGGTGCTTCTGGCGTTGCAAACACTTCAAGACCTTCTTCCTCTAGGGACAATTGCGATACAATTAGACAACATGTCGGTAGTGTTATATATCAACAAACAGGGCGGTATCAGATCTTACCCACTCTGTTGAGAGGTCATGAGAATTTGGGAATGGGCGATTTCTTCCCAGCACTTTCTGGTTGCAACGCACATTCCAGGGACAACCAATGTGATAGCCAACAAGCTCAGCCGAGCAATCCTAATGCCTCATGAGTGGTCTCTGAAACGGGAAACAGTGGATCAGATTTTCCGGAAATGGGGACAGCCTTGCTGCGACCTTTTTGCCAGCCCAGTTAATACCAAATGCAGCAGCTATTTTCCCCTCATTCCCCCTCCAGGGGGGACTCCCAGAGATGCTCTGGCTCACGATTGGCCCATGGGACTTCTGTATCCCTTTCCTCCAATCCGTCTCATTTCCATAGTGATTCAGAAAGCCAGTCGGCTGGGAAGCAAGTTGATCCTCATTGCTCCTTACTGGCCTCGTCAGGTCTGGTTCCCTTCCTCAAGCCTCTCCTCCTGGACGATCCTTGGATTCACATGTCAGGTTCGCTACACCCCTCAATCCACACCCTCAAATTGACAGCATGGCTGCTCCAGTTCCATCCCTAGTCAGGCTTCATGATGTATCATCCTCAGTGTCACATATTCTTATGTCCTCTAATAAACCTTCAACTAGGAGACTGTATGGCAGTAAATGGAAAAGATTTTCTATTTGGGCACAGAGAATGAATGCAGATCCATACACTGCTTCTATCCCTGTGATTCTGGATTTTCTTTCTGAGCTTTTTCAGCAAGGATCTGCCGCTGCCACTATCGGAGTCCAATTGGCGGCAATTTCTCATTTTCACTTAGATTTTCCAGATACCAATTTAATGTCTCGTAAGCTATGCAAGACCTGTTTGAAAGGGGCCACTCTACTGACACCTTTGCAAGAACCAGTGGCTTCTTGGGATTTAAATTTTGTGTTGTCCACATTGACATCTCCCCCTTTTGAACCTTCCCACTCATCTTCTCTAAAGTGTTTGTCTTGGAAGACCTTGTTTTTGGTAGCTATCACATCAGCTAGACGGGTATCAGAGCTACAGGCCTTGTCTATTAAGCCACCGTATTTGATTTTTCACAAAGACAGGGTGTCATTGCATACTAATCCCTCCTTTGTCCCCAAAGTTTGTTGTAATGCTACCTTAAACTAATCAATAGAACTCCCGGTTTTCTTCCCTAACCACTGTATTGCAGCTGAGTACCATTTTCATCAGCTAGACGTTCATAGACAACTACGTTTTTATCTACAGCTGACTAAGGTTTTCAGGAAATCAGATCACTTATTCATTTCCTTTTCTGACTCTAGATTGGGCTTACCAGTTTCTAGAGTGACACTATCTAATTGGATTTCCAGTTGTATAGCCTTTATCTATAGTTTGGAGGGCAAACCTTTACCCTACAGGATCAAGGCTCATTATACCAGATCGCTGTCTACCTCTGCAGCCTTTCAAGCCAGGGTACCACTTGATAATATTTGTGCAGCTGCTACGTGGGCTACCCCTCACACTTTTATTACACATTACATATTGGATTTGGCATCCAGGGGTAGAGCATCCTTTGGCTCCATGGTGCTCGAGTATTTTCCAATGAGCCACCCAAGAATAAGGCGCTAGGGACGCTGTCCCATATGTAAAAATGAAGGTGAGATCGGACTACCTAACATAAAGAAGCTATGTACGGAGCGCAGAAAAGGCAGAGAGAAGGAGAGAGAGAGCACCATCCAGAGAAAAGAAAGAGGTCCCTGGACCTTTCAGCTCCACCAGGACTTCCGCCAAAAGTCAGTCTAGGCACCGTGACTCCCCATGGCTCCGATCTCCCAGATTTTCTCCAGAGCCAGAGGAGCCACGACCACCATCTAAAGCCTCGGTTTCCTGACCCGCCAGGTCATAGTCTGTGGCTTCGTCGCAGTCGACCCGCAGCCTCTCTGAAGTCAACATGGATAAAATGAAGCGGAGGTTTATTCGCACACAAATTCAGATAGGAGTCTTGCCAACCCCCTCTCCCTCTGGAGGGGGAGCCTCACTTCCCTTCTTCAGTCCAATTCTCCTTATTTGATCCAACCTCCGGTTTCGGAGTACATGGATCCAAGGATGGCCTTAGTCAGGGGGTCAGAGCTGACGGTACCTGTCTCCTCGATGCCAGCAGCAGTTTGGATCCGAGCGACTCTCTGAGCCGGAGCCTGGGTGTCTGATCCAAGGGAGTGGAACTTTTTCCATCAGCCCCGACGTCGTCGGGTCAAGCCCCCCACTCAGAGCACTATCTACTTCGGGCCCAGCTAGGATTCTTGCATCGGATCTGGGGTAGCGGGTTTATGCATCAGAGACCTTTTCTATCAGGGTGCTGAACTATCTGGCCCACGTTACTACTGCACGACCTAGTTAAGGAACTGGCTGAGTCTTCCCCCAAAGTCCATGTCACAGGAGGACAGAGCCACGTTCTCCGCTAGGATGGCTACTTTGACAGCAGTTTCATACACATCCATGCGACTCCTCTCTCATGCTACTGAAGGAGCGGCTGAGTCCGGCGTGTCCATGAGGCGTAATGCCTGGCTCAGATTATGTCAGTTCACGGAACCCTTCAAGGCGTCTTTTGCAAACGCCCCTTATGATGGTTCTACCCTTTTTGGTAAGACCGTCCCAGACACCTTGCTCCTGAGTGAGAAAGACAGGAAGACACTGTCTGCAGTCGGAATCCGCTTCTCGAACCCTCAAAGATCCTTTTCCCAGAATCAGTGAGAGGAAAAGAAGATGTGGTTCCGGAAGTCTCAGTATTCCCGGAACACTCAGGGCTATTCTTCCCCTAGAGGCAGTGGGGGACAGTATAGACGCCGGCCCAGAGGCAGAGGGGGGTCCGAGGAATTTTGGGTCTCAAGAACCTTTCTCGGACAGGCCCGCGCAGCAACCCTGAGGGGTTGCCTTGCTCTGGAGGCAGTCGGGGGATCGCCTGTCGTTGCACCTGACGGCATGGGAGTCCGTATCATCAGACCGTTGTGTGTTTCAAATAATTTCCAGAGGTTACTCTGTCCCATTTGTGGTTCCTCCCAAACCTTTCAAACACCTCCCAGACATACCACCCCCACAAAGGAAGGCAACAGCACTAGAAATCTGTAAGCTGCTAGAGAACCAAGCCATCGAACCCGTCCCCCCAGATCATTTCGGATCGGGCATCTACTCCAGGTTCTTTTTGGTGCCAAAGAAAACAGGGACTTAAGGCCCATTCTTGATTTATCTACTCTGAACCTGTCAGTTACCAAAGAAAAGTTCTGGATGGTCACCTTACAGTCTATCATGCATACCTGCAAGAGAGTGACTGGATGTGCAAGTTCGACGTCCAGGATGCTTACTTATCACATAAAAATGCACAGAAGCTCCAGGAGGTTCCTCCACTTCCAGCTAGGAGCCAATCATTACCAGTTCCGAACCCTACCATTTGGTCTCACCACAGCCCCCAGGGTGTTCACCAAAGTGATGGCAGTAGTAGCGGTTTACCTCAGGCCTCAGGGGATTCAGGTCTGCCCTTACCTGGACGATTGGCTCCTTACTACTCCCACCAAGCATCTACTTTGTTGGACCGGAGATTATTTTCTAAAGCTTGCACTGCACTTAGGGATTAAAATCACCACAACCAAATCTCTTCTGAATCCTGTCCAGGTGATAGAATACATAGGGGCGCGGACAGACATGCTACATACAAAAATCTTCCTGACCATGGAGAGAGTTTGATACCTAAGGATGCATGTTGCCTTCATCTACCATTCTCACCTTCCCTCAGCAGAATTGGTTTTGAGGACCCTAGGTTCTATGGCAGCGACCATAACACTTCTTCCGTGTGCTGGATTACATATGCGAATACTACAGTGGTCTCTAGCGGTGCAATGGTCCCTGTTGGATCTTCCATTGTTGCATCCAATACACCTCAACCAAGTCTGCAGGTCGTCCCTTCTTTGGTGGATGCATTCTCTGGAAATTCTGGAGGGACGACCTTTTGTTCCAGCTCCTGTCCAAGCCACAGTGATCACGGATCCCTCCCAACTTTGGGGGGGGGGGATTGTTCAGGAAGGAGAATGCAAGGCCTGTGGTCCCTTATTGAGACCAGTTTGCATATAAACATTCTGGAGATGAGGGCAGTCTTTTTAGCATTGCAGGCCTTTCATGCCTTTCTACCTCTGGAAACCATTGCAATCCAATCAGTCAACATATATCAACAAACAGGGAGGGACCAGATTTTACCTCTTTGTCGCAAGGCTATGAGAGTTTGGGTATGGGTGGTCTCCACCGGTTGTTTTCTGATTGCAATGCATATACCGGGACGGTCCAACATTCTAGCTGGCAGACTAAGTCGGACTATTCTGATGCCTTATGAGTGGTCTCTGAATCCTTCAGTAGTGGAGCTGATCTTTCTAGAGTGGGGTGAGCCTTGCTGCGATCTCTTTGCATCTCCTTCCAATGTGAAGTGCAGCAAGTTCTTCACTCTGAACCCCCTGGGGAGTTTCTCAGAGACGCTCTAGTCCATGCTTGGCCTCCCAGTCTTCTGTATGCTTATCCTCCTGTACCCGTTATCCCGAGGTTTCTACAGAAAGCTTGGCGACTGGGGTGTAAAGTGATTCTCATTGCCCTGTTTTGGCCTCGCCAGGTATGGTATCCCTTCCTTTGGTCTTATCTTCTAGCTCCACCTTGGATCCCATTCAGGATCTCATTTCACACCCCTCGAGGGTCCCTCATACAAGTCTGAACAGTTTGAAGCTCACAGCTTGGCTGCTCCAGTTCCTTTAATTGCTAGGTCTCCTGGATTGTCTTCTTCAGTCAGGTCTATTCTGGTGGCTGCTCATAAATCGTCCACCAGGAAGGTTTGTCATAGCAAATGGAAATGTTTCTTCTTTTGGGCTTCTCAGAGGAGTTTAGATCTTTTCATGGTTCCTGTTTCAGTTATTCTGGATTTTCTAGCTAATATTTTTCAACAAGGGGATAGCTCTTCTACAATCAAGGTTCAACTAGCTGCCGTTTCTCATTTTCATGTGAGCGAGACTTCTGCCTCCTTAGCCTCCTCCAGGTTGTGTAAAGCTTTTATTAAAGGTACATTCCTCTTACATCCTCCAGTCAAAGATCCTCTTCCTCCATGGGACCTCACTATGGTTCTTCAAGCGTTGGTCGCTCTGCCATTTGAACCTGCAGCAACCACAGATCTTAAGTTTTTGTCTTGGAAAGCAGCGTTTCTAGTGGCTATCACCTCTGCTAAGAGGGTTTCAGAGCTGCAAGCGTGGTCTGTCAAGGTTCCATACATGATTTTCCATAAGGACAGGGTTTCCCTTTGCACTAATCCTTCTTTTCTCCCAAAAGTAGCATCACAGGTGAACATCAATCAAGCCATCAATTTACCTGTTTTCTTCCCAAATTTTGCTAACAAAATGGAATACAGGTTACACTTGTTGGATGTGCATAGACAATTACGATTCTATTTACACAGGACTAGAACCTTTCGTAAATCTGATCAATTGTTTGTGTCCTTTTCTAAACCTTTTTTAGGTAAACCTATTTGCAAGGTTACCATTGCTAGGTGGATCTCCTTGTGTATCCTTCAGATCTACAAGGATAAAGATTTGCCTCCTCTGAGTTAGGTGAAAGCTCACTTGACTAGGTCCATGGCTACTTCTGTGGTTTTTGGTCAAAAGTCTCACTGGATGATATTTGTTCTGCAGCTACTTGGTCCTCATCTCATACCTTTATTTTTCACTATAAATTGGATTTGATTTCTTGAAAGAGAGCATCCTTTGGTTCCACAGTGCTCCGGAATATCCTTCCATGAGGGCCACCCAGGTATTTAATAATTGGGGAGTATGTGCCACAGGTTGAAGATCAAATGAAGTAAACTACTTCAGTTAATGAATTTATGTACTCACCATAACGTTCCATCTGAGTAGTTTTACTTCATTTGTCTTCAACTGTCTCTTCCTCCTTCCCCCGGCCTTACCATATGGACAGCCTTTTTGGCTGATTTTGTGTGTGAGGTGTTTTTTGAGGTCGGGTTCTCAGTGTTTTTTGCAGCAAACCCGATCTGGGGGTTAGAAGGTAGTGTTGGTATATTATGGTAAGAGGCGGAGCTTGGAGCGGATGCTAGTGAAATTGCTGGCTCGGATCCGATATGGATCCGGTACCCACAGGTTGAAGACATATGAAGTAGAACTAGTCAGATGGAACATTATGGTGAGTACTTAACTTCGTTTTTATCTGCAGTTGTTTCTTGTGAGAAAAAATCTGCTTTAAGTAACTTTGTTTCTTCTATTGTATAAGTCAGTACTCATTGTTTACAGTGTATATATGATTCTGTTGGTACTTGTTCCAGGGTTGTGGCCACTGGTACTATTTTGAGAAGGTTTACATGGCTGCATTCTCAGAAACCTTCCTGATGATATAAAAAATGAGATTTTAAATTCACCCTTGGACAGAGATTTAGCATTTGGCCCCTCTGCTGCAGAGATTATTGAAAAGTGTGATCAAAGGGGCAAGCTGATCCAAGGAATCTCTAAAAATTTTCAGCCCTCCTTTTCCAGAATTTCCAAAGGGTTTTCGATCTCTTCATCCATTTTTGGCAGAAAGTAGAATAAACAGTCTCAACAGAATATAGGTAAACAGACATTTAAGAAGAAATGGTAAAGGGGTTCCAAAAAGAAGTATAGAATCTTCCAAAACCAAGAATAGTCCATCAAGTCTGAATGACTGTTCAAACAACCTTGCAACCCCCTCCTGCCCTTGTCCCTTTTTTCTTCCAGAAAATCTGAATTTCCATTATTTTTTCTATGGCAACAGATAGTTTCTTACAGAAACATTGGTTCTGAAAAACATTCATCAAGCTTGCAGAGGGCAGTGGGAGTAAATTCCTCCTTTCCAGGGGGTCATTCCTTATCCTCCAAATCAGCCTTTTTTCCCTGCTGGTTCTTCATCATATGCTGTTCCAAGGAATGATGGAACCCATTCCTGCTTTCCGGTTGGGGAAGGGTTTTTATTCAAGGAGTTTCAAAGAAATAAAACATGCGGAGACCAATTCTGGATCTTTCTTTCCTAAACATGTTTGTGATAGTGCCCAGATTCAAAAGCTTCACAGGTTTCAGACTTTCTTTACAGATTTTTAAGATGTCAAGAGATATTAACTTGGGCTGTCTCTGTTTTGGTCAATCAGGGCTTCCAGATTAACCTTTCAAAGTCTTTCTTGACTCATTTTCACAGAATTGTGTTTCTGGGATGCTTTCTAGATACTTATCTTCAAAAGGTCTTTTTAACCAAGGTGGATTTTTATCTGGAATTTTTCTTGAATTACTCCAGTCAGTCTGTACGAGAGTTTCTCAGGCTCCTATGGTTCACGGTTTCTATGATTCTCATGATTCCTCTTTCCAGGATGCACATGTGAAAGCTGCAGTGGTTTCTAAAAAGACACAGACCCAGCACTTGCATTCTCTGGAGTATCAAGTTACAATTTTGGGTTTTATATATAGAGAGGGAACGCCAGTGCTGGAAACAACAAATTCAAGTGAACCCAGGTCTCCTTTTTTCTCCACAGATCTCAAAGCAGTCATCACTACAGACATATCAGATTTACCTGGAGAGCAGTTTCCATGGGGGTAAAAGTAAAAGGCCTGAGGAGTCTTTCAGACAAACCAAAGCGCATCAACTTAAATATGTTGGCTGTGATCCATACCTTGAAGTCTCTGCAACGAGTACAGTTCCCATGACCTCTTCAGGTGATTACAGACGGTACCATAGTCATGTGGTTCATAAGCATGGAAGTACAAGGTCGTACCCCTCTGCAGACTGGCTATGATTGCTTTGGAGGTAGCTCTCCAGCACTCCTTAACCCTTCAAGTGTCTTAAATTTTATCAGAGCAAAGCATAGTGACAGACAAGCTGATCAGGACCCAGACAGACCCTTCCTTCTCATGGAATTGGCCAAGGGCAATTACTACAAGCTTCCTCACAAACTGGATCTACTGATGCAAGACGAGTTTGATACAACCCAATATCAGTCAATTTCAGCTGACAACCGAGATGATTCAGTTCTAAAACCTTTTAGGTAATTATTTCATGAGGATGTTGCAGGTGGTAGTAAAGGAACAAGAAAGCCTGCTGCTAGAAAATCCTGTATTAAGTGGAAGTGATTTTATGGTTAGTGTCTAACTGATATCCAGGTGCCCATTAGGGATTTTGTACCACTGGTGCTCAAATATTTGCGTGAGGTATATGTTCTTCTTGCTTCACTGTTGCAGTCATTACATTTGGGTTATCTCCTTGCAGTAGCCCTCAAGTCGGCCTGATTAACAAAGTCTTGGGTCCTGCATCGGTTGCTGTCCCTTCTTCCATGACATCAGGTCGTCAGGGGTATAAAACATGCAGCCGACGCCATTACATCAGTCTTTCCTGCCATGCAGTGCCCAAAGTAGAAGCAGTTCGCAAGTGCCGGTCGACTAACTCCTGAAATTTTCGTTTTCGAGTTTCAGAACTGAAGTCTTCAACTAAAGCTAAGTACCCCATTGGAGAAACTTTTTCTTGCTCCTTACCGATGTCAGTAAAAGTTAATAGTTGCATTACTTGTGGAAAGCAAATACCTCATAAAGATTTTCATTCATACTGTATTCCTTGCCTAGACCCTGACCACGACGTACCTTGCTGTCGGCTTTGTGCTTTATTTAATCAGTGCACCATCAGTCGTCTGTATATTTGTGCCTCTAAATATTTCAGTTTTTGGTTTAATTATCCAGAAATGTCGTTGGTTAGCCATCCGACTACCAGGATTTTGAAAAAACACAAAGATAAAGACAGAGACAGGCCGCCGAGGTCCAAAGCTGCTGACAACGCTTCTCCTAAGCTAGTCACCAGTTCACCGGTACTCAGTGAGGCGCTGTCACAGCCCCTGATGCCCACTACTTCTGATTCGCAGGCCTCTACTGAAACCCATTCGGAGTCCGGTATGCAGCAAGATGCTTCAGCTATGGAACCGGTGGATGTCTCTACCTTGGATGGGTCCGGAGCCGCTGTGCAGGCACCAGCTTTTGAGGGTGTATTCAGGCCTGCAGACTTGCATATTAAACTGAAGCCTCTGTCTTCATTTAGGCCTAAATCTCAAACCATGCCTAAAAAAACAACGCCCAGGCTGCATGCTCAGGCCTCTATGCCTAAAAAACAAATGATAAGAATGGCTGAAGATCTTATTACTCTAATCAGGGGAAGCCAACCTCCCCCTTCTAAGAGACCTAGGACTGAAGTTGTTTATGAATCTTCTGACCAGGATTCTGATTTTTCCGATTCTTCTGATGATCTGGATTTGCCCTTATCTACTTATGAGGATTCTGATGTAAAGGACACTATTCCCTCTGTTTCCCCTCCAGAGGGTTTTTCTTTTGGTGAAACCTTACATACTCTAAGGGAACATTTCCACTGGGAAAGACAGGATTTTTCTGATTCAAAAAAGAGGCTTAGGGATTTCTTACTCCTGCCTCAGCATAGGCCTTTAGCTATCCCTCCAGTACTAGACATTGTTGATGATGCTTTTTCGGAATCTAGTTTGAGACCTGATTCTTTGTCTCTGCTCCCAGAAAACCTGACAGATATTACAGGGTTACTGATTCACAAAAGTTCCTTTTTAAAAATCCTATTGTGGATCCAGAGACTGTTTCACAGGGACCCAAGGGCGTTAAGTCCTCTACTGCTAAAAATCCTACCCCTTCTGATAGAGACTCCAGGGCGCTGGATAGATTCTGCAACCTTGGCCATTAGGGCTTTAAACTGCCAGTTACATATGTTAAAGTATCAGCAACATATTATTGGATTGCTTAAACAGAAAATGATGATGATTCCTGACTGTGCGGAAAATAAAGCATTACAGGATTTAATGCATTCTGCTGAACATGTTGGAAAACATACTTTGCAATGTGGATTTGATTCATTAGAGGCCTCTTGCAGGGCTGCTGTTACTGGGTCTGTGCTCAGAAGGCATGCTTGGCTTAAGGTGCAATCTTTGCCAGATCATGTTAAAGCTAAATCGTTGGATGCTCCCTTAAATCAGGGCCGCCTGTTTGGCAACAAGACTGAGGAAGTTCTTAAAAAGATGGAAGATGAAGCTAAATCTTTGCAAACTGTTAAAGATTTCTTACAAGTTCAGCCTCCTATATTTAGTAGGCACTGGCCCTCTAAGAATTGGTCCTTTCCAGCCCCTTCCAGGTCTTCTCAAGCCAAACTCAGACACAGCAGAAACCTCAGGTTTCAGTCCCAGGGGACATACAAGACTAAGCAGTGGGGGGTTTCCGCACCCAAATCAGGGAGTAGTAAGACTCCTCCCTGTGGAAAACTGTCTCAATGACTTGCTTTTAAAAGTTCCAAGCACTTCCCAACTGAATGCTCCTTTAGGCGGAAAGATTGGTCTGCAGGCCAAAAACTGGGAACTCATTACCCAGGACAAATGGGTTTTAAATATAGTGTCCCAAGGATACAGATTTTACTTTCCCACCTTACCAACACCAAGCGGGTGGCCAGATCTACCCCCAAATCAATGGGTTAATCATGGGGGCTATTCAGTTTGTACCAGAAGAGGAAAAGGGACAAGGTTTCTATTCGAGATTTTTTTCTGGTACCCAGAAAAGGCAATGCATGGAGTCCTATCCTGGACCTTTCTACTGTAATATCTTTCTGGTGATTCCAAGATGCTGACTCTTCACCAGCTGTTTCCTATGCTAGGCAAAGATGTATGGTTGGCAACACTAGACTTAAAATAAGCATACCTGCACATCCCTATCAGGAAATCTTGCAGAAGATACCAAGGCTTCAAAGCAGGCTACATGCACTGTCAGTTCTCTGCTTGTCCTTTGGCTTATCTACTGCGCCCAGGGTATTCACAAAGTGCCTAGCTCCAGTCATTGCATTATGCAGGCAAAGAACTATTCATATATATCCATACCTGGATGATTGTCTAATTCAGGCAGAAAACCTGGACATTTGAATCATCTGGCTTTTGCTCAAAGGGTACTGAATTGTCTAGGGTATACCATAAATGAAAAAAAAAATCACACCTGGTACCCTGTCAACAAGTTATATTCTTGGGAGCAAGCTTGAATACAACTTCCCGGATGGCTTTCCTCACGCCAGAGAAACTGACTCATTTGACAACCTACTTCAAACAAGTGGCCACAAAAACCCAGTTATTTGCAAGGCAAATACTGCAAGCCTTGGAGTTCATGGCCTCCTGCATTCTTCTAATTCCATATGCAAGGCTGCATATGAGTAAACTACAGTGGTATCTCAAAAGCCTATGGTGTCAACATTCACAGAATCTAGAAGCTATGTTTCCTATCATACCTTGCCTACACCTAGAGTTCCTTTGGTGGGCAGAGGTCTGCCACCAAAACAAGGGACTACCATTCACACTACCCCCTGCCGCCCAACCCTTAAGAACAGACGCATCAGGCTATGCATGGGGGGGGGGGGGCTCACCTGGCAGGGAAGTGCATTCAGGGCAACTGAAACCCAAGTCAAATGCACCTACATATAAATCAAAAGGAAATGTTAGCTTTACAGAATGCTCTGACAGCCTTCAAGGACCACATTCTTCCAGGACAACTAATGGTAAAGACGGACAGCACCACGGTCATGTGGTACATAAACAAGTAGGGGGGTACACACTCTTACCCCCTCTGCAGACTAGCCATGGCATTGTGGAACACAGGCTTGAGCTACCAAGTGGATCTACAAGCTCATTTCCTGCCAGGAAAACTAAATACACTGGCAGATGGACTAAGCAGAAACCTCATGGACCCACACGAGTGGAAATTGGAACCAAGGATTTTCAACATGTTGACAAGCAAATGGGGCAGCCCAGATATAGACCTGTTTGCCTCGCCCCAGAACCATCAACTGGAAAAATGTTGCACAAGGATTCCCCGCAAACTAGCTTGAAAAGTGGATGCTCTATCCTTCAGCTGGAAAAAACTATCAGTTTATGCCTTTCCTCCTCTGCCTCTGCTCTCCAAGGTACTACTAAAGATCAAACAGGACAAGCCAAGGACAGTTTTAATTGCACCAGACTGGTCATGCCAACACTGGTACCCCCTCCTGCGCAGTGTGTCACACTTGGCCCTATGGCACCTGCCTCAGGCTCCTTCCCTATTGTCTCAGCAGGAGAACCAGATTCTGCACCCAGCGGCTACTGCAGATTTAAAATTCCTTTCCCGGAAAACAGGGTATCTGAGTTACAGACCCTTATGGCAGTGGAGCCTTTCATCATCTTTCATGTAGACAGGGTGTCCCTCAGAACCAATCCCTCCTTCATGCCCAAGGTGGTATCCAGTGTGGCTCCGAATTAGCCCATTCATTTGCCTACCTTCTTTCCTAACTCATAGAACAAAGGGGAAAGGATACTGCATTCCTTAGATGTGCACAGAAAACTTAGATTCTACTTGGGTAGGACTAAACCTCAAAGGAAATCTGAACAACTCCTGGGTGACATTTGCTGCAGGGACAGAGGGGAAATCTATTTCAAAGCAAACCATTTCCAAATGGATATGCCACTGCATTCACTTCTGCTATAAGCACCATGGAAAACCTATCCCACAGGGCATCAGATCCCATTCAACCAGGGTGCATCTACCTCTACAGCTTTTCTCATGGGCGTCCCTACAAGGGACATCCTAGAAGCTGCTACCTGGAGTTCTGTACATACTTTCACCAAGCATTATCATTTGCCAATTTTCTCTAAATCCAGAACTGGTTTTGCCACTGCAGTCTTGCAGGGCCTAATAGCTGGTCCTAATTCTATCTAAATTCCTCCTCCCAATCTTAGCTTTGGGAATCTATCCAAATGTAATGATTACAGCAGTGAAGCACGAAGAACATAGTACAGTTGTGTACACTTACCATAAATGTAGATGTTCGAGTGTATTCACTGTTGCAGTCCTTGTTACCCTCCCTCCAGCCCCATTTCTTCTTTTGGCTATACCTCTACCTTCTTTTACTATGCTCAAAAAGCTTTTTGGTGTATTTGCTTTTTTATTGGAGGTATATCCTTGTATTATAAATTTAATTGCTTCCCTTTATGGGGGCACCTGACATCTGGGGCAAGAAAAACTGATGTAATGGCGTCGGCTGCATGTTTTATACCCCTGACGAGATGACGTAATGGAAGAAAGGACAGCAACTGACGCAGGACCCAAGACGTTGTTAATCAGACTGACTGAGGGCTACTGCAAGCAGATAACCCAAATGTAATGACTGCAACAGTGAATACACTCGAACATCTACATTTATGGTAAGTGTACACAACTGTACTTTTTTTCTATTCCTGTATAAAGGTTTATCTTGTGGTCATTTCAGCATATCTGCCCTTTATCTTGTGGCCATTTCAGCATATCTGCCCATGAATCCTCCTCCTCCACTGTTTGCTGTGAAACAGTTTCTGAAAGGAATTGTACACTTGAGACCTCCTTATTAATTAATTGCTCCTGTTTGGGATTTCAACTTTGTGCTGGCAAAATTGACTTTGCCACCTTTTTGAACCTGCCTATGAAGCTGATTTAAGGTTCTTGACTTAGAAAAATGTACTAAAACAAAAACAGTGTAGTTCCGGTGACAATGAAGGCTGTCTTCTCAATGCCAAATATGATTGTCCAAAAACGCAAAATATAGTCCAATAAAGATGTTTCTAAAAACAGATTTAATGAGTACACCAGATATAACAAAACAAAAAACAATACATCCACTGATTTAGCGCTTTCGTCTCCCTCTGGAGACTTTCTCAGAATCAGTTAACTGACAGATTTTAACATCTTATATACAAACTGGGCTGGCAATAAAGATTAATTAATTAATTGATGGATTGGCTCTTAAAGGCCATCATAGGTTGACATGATAGGTTGATCTTTTAAAAAACAGTGAATTCATACTCTACAGGAACAGTATAACACCACAGTTTAGTAAAATAATCCAAGACAACATGTTCCACCAAAATAATGGCAATTCAGTGCTGTCTTAATCTATCTTTTCAAACATCTACAAATACGAACCTTTGTATTCAAAAATAATTGATGTTTAAATAATGATGCCCATATATAGGCTTATAAATATTTGTCATAATAAATCACCATAAATATAAATACATTATTAATAAATATCTGCACACACACACATATATATATATATATATATATATATATATATATATAAGAATACATAAATACTTCTTTGTGATTAGTAAATTGCATAAAAAGACATGAAATTCATAAAAATCATATAAACCCCTAGTATATGTATGTATACTAGAAATATTATAAAATAAGTGGTAAATATAAATGTAGGTATATACATATAATAAATGTATAAATATGTGATAAATAAATATATAATGACAATAAGATTACAATGAAGTTAAAATACCCATATGAGTTAAAATAGTCCCTACAAACATCTAATAAATAGGTATAATAACCATTACTACTATTGGTCTTATATTACTTAGAGGAACTCAACCACAAATTGCCCTTTCAATCTATTTTCTAATTATTATTTTTGTTTTTATTGTTATTAATATTGATGTGTTTCTTCAGGTCTGCTGCAAGTAATTTTAATGTTGGGGTAATAGAGCATTTACTAATCACAAAGAAGTATTTATGTATTCTTATATATATATATATATATATATATATATTTATTAATAATGTTTTACATTTATGGTGATTTATTATGACAATTATTTATAAGCCTATATATGGGCATCATTATTTAAACATCAATATTTATTTTTGAATACAAAGGTTCGTATTTGTAGATGCTTGAAAAGATAGATTGACAGCACGGAATTGCCATTATTTCGGTGGAACATGTCTTGGATTATTTTACTAAACTGTGGTGTTATACTGTTCCTGTATAGTATGAATTCGCTGTTTTTTAAAAGGTCAACCTATCATGTCAACCTATTTTTGATGGCCTGGTATGTATAGTAGGTCTTTAAGAGACAATCAATTAATTAATCTTTATTGTCAGCCCATAATATAGTATATAAGATGTTAAAATCTGTCAGTTAGCTGATTCTGAGGAAGTCTCCAGAGGGAGACGAAAGCGCTAAATCAGTGGATGTATTGTTTTTTGTTTTGTTATATCTGGTGTACTCATTAAATCTGTTTTTAGAAACATCTTTATTGGACTATATTTTGCGTTTTTGGTCAATCATATTTGGCATTGAGAAGACAGCCTTCATTATCACCGGAACTACACTGTTTTTGTTTGTTTCACTGCTCTTTGTGCTTGGTTACCAGTGGAAAAATGTACTCATTATTGCCCTGGCACCTGCAAGAAGAGTATCTGAATTGCAAGCCGCCATGGTGGGGTGAACCTCATCTTATTTTCCTTATAGGAAGTAGGAGGATAGTGCCCTTTAAGAATAAGCCACTCATTCTTCCAGAAAGTGGTTTCTGCGTTTAGTTTGTGTCATGCCATCAGTATCCCAATTTTCTACCAAGAACCTAACAACCAAGGAGAAAGAATTCTGCATACTGTGGATAGTGCATAGGCAGCTCAGGTACTATCTTTAAAGAACTAAACCCTTTAGAAAAGCTGATCAGTTATTTGTTGATTATCAGGGGCAAAATAGGAACACCCTGTATCTAGCTTCAGTTGTCTATCTAAACGTACAGTTCCAAATGTGGTTCTCTGCTGTTACTTTTTCCTTATTCCCATCTTGGTAAAACAATTCAAGGCCGGATGAAGACACATTATACTAGAGATTTGCCTTCTTCGATGGCATACTGGAAAGGAAGGATTCTAGAAACAGCTACATGGTTCTCTGTACATACTTTTGCAAAGCATTACAAATAAGATTCCTTTTCAAGATCCAAGTCAGGCTTTGCTAAGGCCATTCTATAGGGGTTCCTGGATCCATGTCCTTCCTCCTACTGGGTTGGATAGGTTTGGGTAATCAACCCATGTAGCCTGACTGCTACTACAACAGTGGGAATGATGGACAATAGCTGTAGATGTTCAAGTTCCACATTGCTGCAGTAAACTCGCCCATCCTCCATCCACCTTCTCTTCTGTATAGTTGTAGTTTGGATATAAAGTCAGGTTGTGTTTTTCTACTTAATGTTTTCTTGTTTTTTTTTTTTTCTTTTTGTTTTTTTTTAAGGCTCTTCTGTCCAATGGGCAATAAAGTTCTGAAGAAGTCTTCACTCTGACTGCTGATGTTCCTCCTTGGGAATAGCCAATCTGCAGTCAGAATGAAGGGAGGGGGGAGCTCGAGCTTTTTGAAGGCTGGCCAGTGGTTGTTTCATAGATGGGGAAAAATAACCCATGTAGGCTAAAGGATACTGCAGCAGTGAGGAGTTCAAGCATCTACTCTAATGGATAAGTGCATCTTAAATAACTGTACTGTTGCATAATTTGTTGTCATTGAGTTGTTTACTGGGGGTAGGGGTTGCAGTTTCCCATGTTAAGTGGACCATATATACCACCAGTTTGTCCTTATTTTTATAGCCCTCAACTGCAATACTGATATTTTTATATTTTGGTTTTGGAATGCAACTTTTTATTGGTACACTAGCTTCATATCTTGTTGCCCTGACTAGTAATGCACTGTAATCATAGCTTTATTAAGTTGTTCAAGCCTTTTAAAACTAAAAGAACTAAAATGTATCACATGAAAATTCTAGTCTTGCATAATTTAGTCCTCACAGTTAGTCTTGTAATGTATTCAGTCTTAGTATCCCAGCTTGGGACTTAGTCTACTTCCTCTTAAGTCAGTGTGTCTCATCCTCCATTTTGTGCACTTGTATTTGTCTAGCATGCTAAGTAGCTGCTAGTTTATTCTGAAACATTTCCTTTTGTTTGTCTGTATATGCAAGTGGTTAGTTCAGTTATATTACTGCTTAATCCAACATATGTGTTTGATAGTGATATTATTTTCAGTTTTGCTCATTTGTATAATTTGCTTGTTTTTCTGCCTTCTTCCTAGGCTGTGCTTGAAAAGGATTCTTGGGAAAGTTTATTTATTTGCCTTGTAACAGTGTTATCTAGTTTGGTGCAAAGAAAACCAATGCATGTGAGACCATGTTACTTAGTATGCACCACTGGGTTATACCAAAAGTGAGAACATGCAGCTAGGTTGTGATTCACAGAACCAAGTAAACTGTAGCTCTAGGAGGTAAACGGTGCAAACAGGGTAAGGTATGCTAATGAGCATATAATGACATGCAGATGATGCACACCCTGTTGAGTATATAGTTAAATGCGAATGAGGGTCGAGGGGAACCGGTCACATTTCATAGTTGTCAGGCACAAAGTTGCACAACTAGTTGCATCCGAATATTAAAGTAAAAACAGCACACAAACTTGCAAAGTTACATCTGGTGAAAATTCTCAGAGCAGCGGTATCCGTTGCACGGCAGCTCAATTGCCACTAATGACTAGTGGGCATCTGTGAGCATGACATGGGGGCAGGAGGCATGTGACTAATAAATATGGTACCAACATGGAGCAATATCTCATCAGTTGATTTAAGAGCAGTTCCAGTGGCCCTTTTATGTAGACTAAGATGTTGTACAAGTATTGGTGGGATCTTGAAGATAGGCACTTCCCATACCTCTGGATACCAAGGAATATGTAGCATTTACTAATATCCTTCTAGTCATTTGTTGCAGTATTCTTTACATGAGGGAGTTGCCTGCCCAGATGACCTGATGTTGGCCGGTATACCAAAGTCTTTTCTGCTGTAGTGTGCGCAGTACATCTCATGTAGACACCTATCAGATGTAGGCCATAAAGGTAATGTATGTGCACACCATCCTCAGAACTTCTTTGCCGCCATTTGGATCACCAGTCCCAGACATCACTCTCCTGCTGGAATCAAGTGTGTCTTCTAAAGATAAGTGCCCTGTTGGAGCACCTTTTGTGTGTTTTGCTGATGTACCCTTTTTCCCTTGAGTTAATGTCATCCAAGAAAGGGAGGTGTAATTGTGTAAGGCAGATTCCACAGAAAGATTGTCACTCTCATTGTATTTTTTTTTTTTGGGTCCCACGATGACCAGAAGCACTGTTTTACCTGCCAGTCCTTCGTCCCCAATACTCTTCAGAGCAGACTTTCCTCCCTCCCAAAATATCTTGAGAACCAGCGTTTGAAAATTCTTGCCAAAAGTGTGATGGAGGGTTCCTGCAGCCCAACAGCTGAGCCTACCTTGAAGCGGACATCCAAAAGACCTAGGCCCGAGGCTTCAGATGTGCATCTCCCTGCGGACATCTCTCCCCAAGGCGTGTTCTGCTTCAGATCTGGATCCTCAGGCCAAGCCAGTTTTGCAGACCGCCTTAGACCCAGATTGTCAGCACGTCCACAGAGGCCTCATGGACAACTGGTATAGATGTCCAGGGTGAGCCTAGCTTCATTCTATCAGAAGGCCCCAAAGGAATCACACAAATCTTGGTGAGGGATGAAGTCGATTCTGACATACTTGAATGCAGGCCTATGTCCATACCCCTGACTTTACATCATATGGATATACTTGCTTAAAAAAAAAAAAAAAAAAAACTTAACATCCCAAGGATTATTCAAGGCCTTGATGTCCATGATGCCCTAGTGCTGGATCCGCTGCTCCTCCCCTCCCTGGCCTTCCTCACCCCGGAAAAGGGTAAGACAGCAGCCTACTTCAGAGGAAGAACTTTCATCAGATGATGATAGTGACTCACTAGCCTTCTCCTCACATATTCCTTCACCATTAGACTGTGCTTGCCCTGAGGAAGACTCTAATGGGACAGACGCACTTACGGAGGAAATCTCATTTGGGGAACCCTTTTAAAAATGAGGGACCACTTCATTTGAAACATACAGCTTCCAAGAGTCACCCCCTGGCATGGAAGGTGGACACCCTATCAGTATCCTGGAAGGGAAAGTTTCTGTATGCATTCCCTCCCCTTTCTCTCATTCCGAAAGTCCTACTGAAAATTCAGCAGGACAAACCAAAAATCTTGCTGTGACTCCCTGTTGGCCAAGGCAGCATTGGTTCCCCCTTCTCCTGCCCCTAGCCAAGGGCAATCATCGCAAGTTATTTCACCGAGTGGACTTACTCTTTACAAGGGTACCCTCATCCACCCACAGTTGGCAACTCTACAACTGACTCTGTGGGTGATAGAGCCCTGATATCTTTTAGGCACCTATTCTCAGAGGACGTGCACCAAGTCCTGCAGGAGGCCAAGAAACCCAATACCAGGAAATCTTACCTCTCCAAATGTAAAAGATTTTCAGTGTGGTGTCTTTCTCATAACCTGAATGCACTACTGGTGGATCTCCCTCTGGTTCTTTCATACCTGTGTGAGTTGCTCAATTCTGGTCTAGCTTACTCATCTGTAAAATCACATTTGTCAGCCATTTCTGCGTATCTGCCCCCCCTCCCCTTTATCTTCTAGATTTGAAGCCAAACGGTTCCTCAGAGGCTTCCTCCACATTAAACCTCCCAGCAGGCCTATGCCCCCACCCTGGGACCTAAACTTTGTGCTAGAGAAACTGACCCTTGCACTCTTCGAGCTAGTTTCCTCTAGCTCCTTAAAACACTGCACCTGGAAAACTGTCTTGCTATTAACTTCTGCCAGAAGGGTCTCTGAGCTTCAGGCCCTGATGACTTCTCCCTGTTTATTGATCTTCCACAAAGACAGGGTCTCCTTTCGCACCAACCACGCCTTTATGCCCAAAGTGGTTAATGAGTTGTCCTTAAACTAGGCTATTCACCTACCATCCTTTTTCCCGTCTTATCAAAACACTAGTGAGAAGATTTTGCACACACTGGATTTTCACAGACAGCTCAGATTTTACCTTCACAAAACTAAATCTGTTAGGAAATCAGAACATCTGTTTGTATCATTGCATCCCAGGGCTCTGGGACTACCTGTGTCCAAACAAACCATTTCAAACTGGATTTCCAAAACCATTAGATTCTATATGCCTACCATGTGAAACCCCTCCCTGCTTGACCAGAGCAGTGGCCTCCTCTGGTGCCTTTCTAGATGCCACTTCTATCCCAGAGGTGACTACCTGGACCTCTCTCCACACCTTTGCCAAGCACTACAAGTTGGATTCCATCTCCAGATCTAGGGCTAGGTTTGTCAGGGCCTTTCTTCTTGGCTTCCTGGAAAATTCATCTGCTAATTCCACCTCCCTCTCTGCATGAGCTTTGGTACTCTGCCTCATGTAAAGAATACTGCAGCAGATGAATAGAAAGACATAAAATAGTTGCATAAGAACTTACCATAACGATATATGTCCTTCTCTTCTGTGTTGCAGTATTCTGTCCCACCAATGTCCTTCTCTTCTGTGTTGCAGTATTCTGTCCCACCCTCCCCTTCCCCACTTCTCATTATTCATGGATGTATTGACTGTCTATTCCTTGGACTGTCTGTCCTCCCGCTGCTTCATTTATGAGGATGATGCATGTGTATGTCACCTTTATGGCCTATGTCCGGTAGCTGCCTACGTGAAACGTACCTCACACCTACAGTAGTAAAAGACTTTGGTATACTGGCTGATGTCAGGTCGCATGGGCAGGCAACTCCCTCATGTAAAGAATACTGCAACAGGGAAGAGAAGGACATCTATTGTTATGGTAAGTTCTTAGACAACTATTCCATCTCTGCACTCTTGGCCATGAGCCAATCATTGCCAATTCAGAGTACTGCCATTTGGTATCACCACAGCTCCCAGGGTGTCCACCAGATGCGTGGCAGTAGTGGCAGCTCACTTGAGACTCAAAGGATACCGGGTGTTTCCATATCTTGACAATTGGCTTCTCACCACTCCTTCCAAACATCAACTTCTACAAGCCAGAGATTACTTGCTCAAGATTGCCAACACCTTAAGCATCTCAATCAACCATGCCATATCGAACCTGGTTCCTGTACAGACCCTGGAATTCATAGAGACTCTATTAAATTCAATTCAAGTGGCGTCCTTACTTCTTCATTGCATCACATCATTGAAAAATCAGGTACGAGCCATACTATCTTATCCTCTCTCTCTAGCAAGGCTAGAACTTCAAGTTCTTAGATCAGTGTCAACTGCCATTCTTTTACTTCCCCTAACAAGATTCTTTATGCAAATCCTTCAATGGACATTGGCTGTACAGTGATCCAGTCTTCACCCATCCCTATCATTTCCCTTAAGACTCTGTCTAGTCTGCAAATGTCACGTTCGCTGGTGGACCCAATCCAACGACCTGTTTCTGGGCAGACTGTTCAACCTTCCTCCCCCACTCGCTGAGGTGACCATGGATGCTTCTCTGTTGGAGTGGGGAGAGCATTTCATAGGGAAGATGGTCCAAGACACGTGGTCTTCTCTAGAGGTCAAGTTGCATATCAGCATCCTAGAGATTAGAGCAGTCCTTCTGGCATTGCATGCATTCAGGACATTGTTCCTGTGGGGGCTATTGCAGTTCAAACAGGCAACATATCAGCAGAAATGTACATCAAAAAACAAGTAGGAATGCTCTCTTATTTCCTGTGCAGAGAGGCCATGAGGTTTTGGGAATGGGGAATCACTTCAGACTGCTTTCTTATTGCAATCCACATTCTGGAGAAAACCAGTGCACTAGCAGATGGACTCAGCAGGTCCATTCTGATTCCCCACGAGTGGTCTCTCAATCGGTCAATTAGTCAATAGCAAATGTGATCTTCAGCCGTTGGGGCCGGATCTGCTGCAACCTATTTGCCTTGCCCCTCACCAACCAGTGCAGCAAGTACTTTGCTCTGATCCCCCCTCCGAGGGAGTCACTGAAAGATGCTCCGATTAATTTTTAGCTCTAGGATCTCCTGTATGCTTACCCTGCTCTTCCTCTAATTCCCAATTTCTTACGGAAAGCATGCAGGCTGAAGAGCTGAGTCATCCTCATCGCCCCTTTCTGGCCTTGTCAGGCATGATTCCCCTTCCTTTGGTGTCACTTGAACTATCCCCTGTAGATACTGGAACCCACACAGGATCTGCTGTAGAGAATTCAACATCCCAGTCTTCATGCACTCAAGCTAACCGCGTGGTTTCTCCCCTTTCAGTGATGGTCAGACAGTTCAGAGTTACATCCCCAGTTCGTGATATTATCTTGGCCTCCCAAAAGTATTCCACCAAGAAAGATTAGAGAAGCAAATGGAAAAAAATTTCTGTTTGGGCTTCCAATCAAAATATTGTTAGTTTTCAGCATCTGCTTTGGACATTTTTCTTTTCTCACCTTTCTTTTTAAAGAGGGGGGGGGGTAGCTTTTCTACTATTAACCTTCATTTGGCAGCCATTTCCAATTTCCATACTGGAAACAAATCCTTTTGTCTGGCCTTGTCCAGATTATATAAAGCCTTCATGAAGGGAGTTTTCTCCTCAGACCCCCAATAAAGGATCCCTCTCCTCCGTGGGGTCTTACTGTGGTCCTTCATGGGTAACTCGGAAGCCCTTAGAACTGGCGGACAAATGCGATATGGAGTTATTTCCTTGGAAAACGATTTTCTTAGTAGCTGTCACTTCAGCAGAAAGAATTTCTGAACTTTGGGCCCTATCATGTAGGCCTCTTTGTATTATTTTTCATAAGGACAGGGTGTCTCTATGGACCAACCCTTCATTTCTTCCTAAAGTGGTGACTGAGACTAACATTAACCAGTCTATACAGTTACCAGTTTTCTTTCCAAATTTTACAAATAAGGGCAAGTACATGCTTCACCTTCTTGATGTACATAGACAGTTACGTTTTTATCTTCACAGAACAAAACAGTTCAGGAGGCCTGATCAGCTGTGTGTATCCTTTTCCCCTAATCGTTTGGGTCAGGCAGTTTCTAAGAATACTTTGGCAAAATGGATTACTGATTGCATTTCATTGATTTATTCTCAAAAAAAGATTAGAATTGCCTCGACCCTTTAGAGCTCACTCCACTAGATCTATGGCTACTTCATCTGCCTTTTCTTCGAGAACTCCATTGACAATATTTGCACTGCAGCCACTTGGTCCTAGACTTGTACCTTTGTTACACATTACAAATTAGAAATTGTCTCCGGAAGCAGAGCTTCCTTTCGTTCTACAGTGCTCTGGCATGTCATCCCATCGGGGTCTTCTGAGAGCTACGTAACTGGGGACTGTGACCCATTTGTGAGGAAGAATGAAAAGGACAGCATCAGATTTAGAAGTTATGTACTTACCATAACTTGGCATCTGTGTACTCCATTTTCATTCTTCCTCGCCTTCCCTCCCATCCATGCCCCAGCCCTGTCACTCCTAGAAGTGTCTGTCAGATGGTACTGGAACTTTTAAGTTCCTGGTTTGAGCCTTAAGCTGTTTCTGTCTCTGCTGCCTAATTTCCCACTTTATTACAAACTCAACCTGAGGAGTTAGGAATGGAATAGAGTATTATGGATAGAGGGAGGAGCTTGGGAATTGGATCCGAAGTTTTGTATATGTGGCCAAGTTAGATCTGAGGATGGGATCCTAGACCCATTTGTGAGGAAGAATGAAAATGGACAATGCAGGGGCCAAGTTATAGTAAGTATGTAATTCTTAATTCTCCAATTTGATGCTTCATTTTGGAGTCCTTAGATCAGAGTCTGCCAAGACCATCTGGTTCGGATCCAAGAGTACTGGTGTCCTGTGATCCAAAAGTTTCTCTGAGTGCACCGACTCTGAGTTTGGAGCCATAGCGTCCTGGTAGGAAACTAAGGTGTTGGAGTCGACTCCATAGTTTTGGAGCGGTCTCTGACCCTTAGAGCATCGGCCTTGGAGAGTTCTGCTCTGACCTCTGCCTTGGTTGGATTGCCTTTGGGGCAGATGGCACCGGTGGGTCAGAAGCATTGCTTCTTGGTCCCATTGATTTCCTTCTCCCCGGGACAGTCTGCCATTTTGAAATGGTGGAGAGAGTGTTCTCTGCTTCGGCAGGACAGAGGGTCTCTCCCACCTTGGATTTGCCTTCTACTTCCCATATGTATTTGCACAAAGAGCCTCAGCATTCAACTCCATAGGGAGAGCCAGTCCAAACCTTCCAGACTACCCAGCAGGGCATTACCCTCTCTTCCAACACTTCCCTGGAACATCCTACCAAGGAAGTACCCCTGAAGAGAAAGTACAGTAGAGGGCACTTCGATTCCCCTCAGGAATCTATTACAGATGAGATAGATTTCCATGGGGGGAGGGTCTTCCAGATCACCACCCGAAGACATCTCATTTGGAGAGATTCTGGAGATCCTCAAGCAACAGGTTGGTTGGTCCTCCCCAATATCCTTCTCTGGGAGTAATCCGTGTATGTCCTTCGATTCATATGCTGCAGTATTCATAACATCAGGGAGTCTACCTCTGGCTGACTCTTACGTCCCGCCAATATACCAAAGTCTAAATGCTACTGCAAAGTGAGTGAGACAGTGCACATCACTCAGCATGTGTTGGGTATAAATTGGACATCAGCACATACCTACCTAAGAACTTTCTGTCGACTGCCAGCTCTGGTCATTGCTCGCCAGAGAACTTGCTCTTGTGCTTCAAATAAGTACCCCATAGGGAGGGGTTTCTTTTCCTTTTGAATACTGTGTTTTTTTTCTTGTGAGTACATGTCAGCTAGGAAGAGTAAGTGTCGGTGTGGATGGCAGATTCCACATAGTCTGCCATGAGCTTTGCTTATTTTGCTTAGTCCCAGACCACGATCACATGTCCTGCAATATCTGCAAGGCCTTTGTTCCTAAAGCCGTCTGTAGCCGCCTAGCGTCCCCTAGGTTATATTTGGAGAATCAGGGCCTGAAGCACTTAGCTCAAGACATGGAACAGGCGTTGGGCCCTTCAGAAGAGCTGCAACTCAAGAAGCTGCTTCCTCTACTCCGGATGTCCCTTCCGAGGCTGATAAAGGCCCAGAGGCCGCTTTGGAATCTGCAGAGCCGCCTTTGCATACCTCTGTGGAAGCCATCAAGGAGTCTGTAGGCACATCTCAGAGGGATTTGCAGGTGTCTCATTCAGGTTGTGGTGGGGGGGGGACCACAGGTGGTTATCTCTGAAGCCCCATGCGGCATGACATAGATTGTGGTTCATGAGGATGTTCTTATGAACGTCGTGGAATGCTGCCCGACGTCAGGCCCTTCTTCCTGTCATCGCCTGGCTCCTGAGACTGCAAAGAAGAAGAAACTAAAAACTAAACATGTTTCCCTGGCTTCTCAGGACCAGACTTCTAATCAAACACCTGAAAGGCAGGCCTTTACCCAAGGCCTCTTTAATGCCTTCATGGCTCTCTGCCAGGCTTTAGCCCTTTCTTTTCTGGCACAAGCCCTTTCTTCTTCTACCCCTTTGAAGAGGACTGCAGAGGATGTCTCTTCTGAAGAGGAAGATTCATCAGAGGATGAATCTCTTGACTGTTCTTCTCAAATTGCCTGTACTCTGGGTTATGCTTCCCCAGAGGAGGAATCTAGTGGTATGGGGTTCCCCTGGGGGAGGATATTCCCTTTGGAGAGACCATTTTGAAGATAAAGTGGGATTGCTGCCAGGTTTCCGAGATCCAAAAGAGGTACTATGACCTCTTAGAGATGGAATCCCATAATCCTTCAGCCATCCCTCCAGTCCAGCCTGCCTTCTTGGATGCCTTCACTGCAGCTTCCAAGTGCCCAGATTCCCTGCCTCCAGCCCCCCCCCCCCCCATAAGCACCCTGACAGATTTTAACAAGGTACCTGAGGGTGCCAGGTTCCTTTTTAAGGCACCCTCGGCTGACCCCGGCTACTGTACCAGTGGCAGCAGATAAAGCTTCCAAACATTTGTATTCCACCTCCCTGTTTTCTTCTGTTAAGGAAAGCAAGGTTATGGAGAGGCTGGAGAAAAAAGTGTATACTTCTGTAGTAAGCATTTAGAGCAATGAATTTTCAAACTCACATGGCCATATATTCCCTTGCTCTTTTGGCGGATGCAGTGAAGCTCCATTCAGAGGTTCCAGATTCTCCCAACAAAGCCAAGCTATCCAACATTCTTAATTCCTGCTTCCAGGTTACTAGGCACTCCATCAAATGCAGTTATGATGCAATGGAGGCTTTGGCTAGGGCTGCAGCTACGGGGTCTGTCCTGAGAAGGCGTTCATGGTTTAGAGTACAACCCTTACTGGATGATATCAAAGCTAAGCTCATGGATGCCTCTCTGGACAACAAGGCCTTATTTGGCACTGCAGCTGCAGAGCTTTTTAAAACTCTTAAGGAAAAGGTGAAGGAACTCCAGGATTTAAAACACATATTTGTCTCTCCTGTCCCCTGCTTCCAGACAAACTATCAAGCCAGAACCGCCTTTGTTAGGAGGGCAGCTAAATCTCTCCCACCAAAAGGTAAAAGGTATGCTAGGAGATGGGCTCCTTCTAAGTCTGTTTCCTCCATACCCTGTCAGAAATTACCCTTTCAAGCCAAACCTGGTAGCCTGTGACTACCAGGTCCCAGACCCATCCCCCCTTTCTCTTCCCCTCCCAGCTTTGGAAACAGATAACCCAGGATTCTTGGGTCCTTTCCATCATCAACCAAGGTTACTTCATGATATGGAAAACCCATCCTACCTTCAAGGGAATCCCACTACCCCCCACAGGACCAAATGGAATTCTTTCCACTAGTCCTCTCCTCTCTTCTTTCTCAGGGCACTGTCTAAAAGGTGCCACCCAATCAAAGGGGAAAAGGATTTTACTTCAAGATGTTTCTGGTCCCAAGAAAGGATGGGTTCCCAGTTTTTGCATGCTGACCCTTCCTACTCTACTTCCTCTGATTCTTCCCCAGGCCTTCATGGTGTCACTGGACATAAAAAGATACATACCTTCAAATCCCCATTCACCAACAATTCTGGAGATTCCTTCGCTTTTCTGTGCCGTCTTCTCATTTTCAGTTTTGTGTTTTACTCTTTGGTCTATGTATAGCATTGATGGTATTCGCAAAATGTTTACCCCCTGTTATACCCCACTGCAGACTGCAGGGCATACAGATATTTCCAGTCTTGGATGACCTGCTCCTCCAGTCCCCATCAGCGGAAATAATCATAGACAATCTTTCGTACACAATGTCCCTTCTGAGAGGGCTGGGGTTTGCCATCAACCTCCAAAAGTCTTCCCTGACTTCCTCCTAGGATCATGACTTCCTGGGGTGCAGGATCCTGACAAACGCAATGATAGCTTACTTAACTCCAGAAAATATCCTGTCTCTCACCTCCTTGTTTCAGGACCTAATACCACTTCAATTCCTGACCGCCAGGGAGTACCTGTGCCTCCTAGAGTTCATGGGCTCAACTATTTCAGTGCTTCCCTTTGCCAGGATACACATGATCAAATTTCAGTGGTTCCTGAGAACAGTTTGGAAGCAACACACTCACCCTCTGGAATGTGTTGCCCCCTTTCTACCCTGTTTGACAAGTGAGTTAGAGTGGTGGATTTTCCAGGTCACCAAAAATCCCCACCTACCCCTTCAACCACTTCCACCCACCCAGGATCTGTACAAGGATGCGTCAGACATGAGATGGGGTCCATCTCTAGGAAACTGGAAGGTCAGGGATGTGTGGTCCCGTCTTCAGGCAAAAGAACATGTCAGCATAAAGGAAATGAGAGCTTTGATCTTTGCCCTCAAAATCTTCAAGTCCAGGATTTCACCAGGGTGGTTCACAGGTGGTTCATAGATAATACCACAATCCTCTGGTTCATCAGCAAGTAGGAAGAGACAAGGTCCTATATCCTCTGCAAACTGGCATTACACACCTGGGAGATGGCTCAGCAGAGTCATGTTTTGCTCCAGGCTGTTTACATTCCCACAGCTCAGAATGTGATGGCAGACTCTGTAAACAGGTCTGTAATCCCCCTCACTAGCCCAGTAATAAAGGAGCCTCAGTCATCACCACTAGCACCAGTGAGGGATGTACACATTGGGAAGATGACAAGTACACACAGTAAAGTACAATTTCCCTTAAGAGCACACAGAGATCACAGTCAGTCTGGGCTGGTTTCTCCCGATCCCTAATAAGACTCCCCACTGGCACAGCTATAGGGTTTAACCTCTCTGTCCAACCAGTGCTTCGTGTCCTGCCCAAGTAGTATACAAACACACGCACATGCCTGGGGAAGGCTGGTGCAGGTTTACTAGCTATGCCCCCTTCTGCCTAGACTATAAGGTAATTGTCACTGCCACCAAGCCTTACTTGTCAGCTACTATAAAGGTCCTTACAAAGGGTGACCAATCCTACTGTGTATGTGCAATGTTACTATTATCCAAATGGTAAGTATGACCAATACCAAGGCTATTTAGGAGTGGCCTGTACAGTGTCACCAAATACATATGCAAGTACCCTAAGAGCTTAAATATGTCTCACAAAGATTTCAGCCACAAAGATAGGTTTAAATATATTTAGTAATAAAAGAACAAGACAATACTCAAACAACACAGTAATTGCAGAGTTCTGAATCACAAGTAATATTTTAAAACAACATTGCAGGGCAGTCTCAAATAAAAACAGAAAATATCTAAACTGATCTTTACTATATTCCTATCTATCTCTAAAAGAATTATATGCATAAGTCTTACTTACAGAGCAACAGGCAGGCAGAAGTGCTGAATGGATGTTTTTAGGTCCAAGACAAGATATAAAATGCACAGTCTTTCTCTGAGACAGTTCCCAAATTACTATCAAACATTACTGCTGGGTCAACTTGGATGACATCACTCTTTGTCACCTGCCTTCAGTTCCCCGGCTAACAGATGCCAGCAGGATTTTATCATCTCTGTGTGATGTGCAGCTGCTAGGAAGCAATAAAACATTTCACATTCTAAACATAGTAATTAAAATTACTTTCATGCCAATAGAAAATCTTCCAGCTCTAGACATTGTGTCTGTTTGCTGCATTGAAACTGAGAGATAACACAATCGTAAAACATTTTGATTCCAACTTATTTTCTTGAAGTTGTGCTAGTTAACTCTGTATGTTCCAGCTTCTGCTATTAAAACCTGCATTTGCACAGGTATATAGTTTATATACATTTCTGTTCTTTTCCAGTAGGATACACTGTGGTTACATTCTTGAAGCTCAGTACATAACCTACAGTTCTGTACAAGTCATAGCAATATTCACAAATGACAGAAGTATTTACAAAATTCCAGCTAGCTGGGCTGGCAGCATCCCCCCCCCCCCCCCAAAAAAAAAAAAAACAACTCAAGCTAGTTTTTCAAGTGCCCCTTGAGATACGTTGCTTGAGAGGGTTGTGCCTATCTAAGAATACCTTAGCCCATTCCCTGTCTTGAAAGCCCATCTGCATTGGCATTGCTAGCCCACTGTGGTGCTGCACTGTCATATCATATGCCTGCAACCCTGAGCTCCACCTTGGTAACTTGGCATTTTGCTGGCTGGCTCGATGCAGCCATGTAGGGATTGTGGTCTTTAACTACAGTGAATTTCCTTCCATACAGATAAGGCTGAAGTTTCTGCAGTGCCCACACTATGGCTAGGCATTCCTTTTCTACAGTTGCATAGCATTCCTCCCTGGGTTGGAGATTACAACTGAAGTATACCACTGGGTGCTCTTCTCTCTCTGAGGAAACCTGGCTAAGTACAGCCACCCCATGGTTTGAAGCATCCACCTGCACAACAGATTATTTGCTGTAATCTGGACTGCCTAACACAGCGGGTCCTCCCAAAGTTCCTTTATGCTTCTGGAATGCCTGCTCACATGCTGGGGTCCACACTACATTATCTGGCCTGTTTTTCATTCTCAAGTCTGTGAGAGGAACAGGTATGGTACTATAACTGGGGCTGAACTTTCTGTAGTACCCTGCTGTTACTAAGAATGCCCTCACCTGCTTTTTGGTAACAGGGGCAGACCATGCCTGAATGTCTTTCACTTTGGCAGATTCTGACCTGATCTTACCACTCCCCACTCTATGTCCCAGGTAGGAGACCTCTGCCATACCCACCTGACATTTGCTGGGATTAATGGTCAACCCCGCCTGCTGTAGTCTGCCCAGCACTTCCCTGACATGCTGAAGGTGCTCTTGCCAGAAATGGCTGTAGATGGCAGTATCATCTAAGTAAGAAAGGGCAAAATCTCACACTCCTGCTAAGATATGAACTACCAGCCTCTGGAAAGCCTCTGGTGCATTTTTCATCCCAAAGGGCATCTTTGTGAACTCATAGAGGCCAAAAGGAGTCACAAAGGCTGACCTCTCTCTAGCTCTTGCAGTCAAGAGCACCTACCAGTAACTCTTGGTATGATTAATAGTGGTAAGATACTTAGTCCCACCCAGCTGCTCTAGGGCTTCATCTATCCTAGGCATGGGGTAAGCATCTGACTCTGTGTGATTGTTTAATTTCCGGTAGTCCATACAGAACCTGGTGCTGCTATCCTTCTTTGGTACCAGCACCACTGCGGAGGCCCAGCGACTGCTGGACTCCTGAATTAACCGTAGTTCCAACATTTCATGTATCTCCTCCCTCAGAGACTGTTTGACTCTCTCAGGCACCCTGTAAGGGGGCTGCTTTATAGGACTTTGTGGTCCTGTATCCACCTGGTGCTGCACCAGGTGGGTGCACCCTGGTCTCCCAATGAACATGTACCCAAACTCCTGTAACACTGTTCGGATTTCTTGAACCTGGCTAGGGGATAGCTGCTGGGACATTGCTACCCCTTCCATACAGGTGTCAGTCCGAGCCTTACTGAGATAATCAGTCACCAGATCCCCTCAGACTCCTCCTGCCATCCATTGCAGATGCTCAGCACAAGGGCCTCCCTATCATAGTAAGATTTCATTATGTTAACATGGTACAATTTGTGCTCCTTCCTACTGCCTAGCAGTTCTACCATGTAGTTAACATCAGTGACCTTCCTTACCACCTTGTAGGGTCTCTCCCAGGCTGTCTGCACCTTGTTGTGTCTGACAAGAATGAGAACCCTTACCTGCTGCCCTACAGCATACTCTCTAGCTCGAGCATTCCTGTCATACCAGACCTTTTCTGCTGTTGGGCTTCTGCCAGGTCTCCTGGGCCAAGCCCATGAGTTCCCTGAGCTGTGTCCTGAGGTTTAGGACATATGCCACAACAGACTCCATGTGGGATTCACACTCACCCTCCCACTCATCTCAAAATAAATCTAAAGGTCCCCTCACCCTATGCCCATACAACATCTCAAAGGATAAAATACCTTTGGATTCCTGGGGTACCTCACTAAGCAAACAACGGATGGGATAAATATTTGTCCCACTTTCTCTTAAACTAGTCTGCAAATGCCTGTAACATCATCTTGAGTATAGAGTTTATCCTCTCAACAAGACCATTTGTCTGGCGATGGTAGGGGGTGGTCTTTAGGTGATTCACCCCACTGTGCTTCCATAGACAAGCCAGCATGGCTGACATGAAATTGCCACCTCTGTCAGTCAGTATTTCTCTTGGGAAACTTAGTCTGCTGAAAACTCTAACAAAGTATTTCCCACCATTTCTGCCTCATTGGAAGACAGAGCCACTGCCTCAGGTTATCTGGTAGCATAATCTACTACCACTAGGATATACGTTTTCCCTGTGGAACTTGGGGTACTCAGAGGCCCCACAATATCCATAGCTTCCCTCTGAAATGGCTCCTCAATGACAGGGAAAGGCATCAGAGGAGCTTTCACCTTGTCTCATGCCTTGCCTACCTTTTGGCACTGCTCACAGGTCCTGCAGAACCCTGTTACATCTCTGGAAATCCCAGGCCAATAGAAATTCTGCATAATACATCTCTTTGTACGTTTTATTCCCATATGACCTGAAAAGGGCAATATCATTCTATGGCCAGAAGTGCCAGATGGTAGGCTCTGGGCATTACCACTGCTGTATTCTCTCCCACCCTCAGGGATCTACTCTCTATACAGTAACCCTTTGTCCCAGTATACAGATTCCCCCTTCCCTTGAGAATCTGGTACCTCACTAGATACCTCCCTCAGGCCTTGCAATTTAGTGTCTGAGAGCTGAGCCTGTCTTACCTCTCTCTTTGTAACCCTTCCCAGCTCCCCTTCCACAGGAAGTCTGACATCCTCTGACAGCAGTACCTTGCGATCAGCCTGGGTACTACTACTACTCCTCACAGTTGCCCTTGCAGTCTCTCTGTCCAAGAGAACATCAGTACCCACAAGCAGCTGTGGCTCACCTTCAGTCTCACTGCTACAGGGTAGCTCCCTCCCTGAAGTAACCACCTCACCAGTCCTGGCTGCAAGTGTACGGCCTGTCTGGATCTCCCCCAGGCTACCAGACCCACATGTTTGTCTCCATGCCTGACTGCATGTAACTGCATGCACACAGGGTACTGCATTATCAGAATCATTCCCTATCAGGACATCTGCAGGGATATCCTCAAACATGTCTACTTGCTTGCTTCTTTTTTCACCCTCCCAGTCAAGGTGAACCCTAGCCAAAGGTATTTGGAATGGGGTCCCTCCTAAAGCTCTGACTGGAGTAGACTACCCAAGCAAATAGTGCTCCTTAGTAACCATTGCAGGCTTCACAATGGTTAGGTCAGAGGCTGTCTCTCTCTTAGCCATGGCCTGTTTCCCATTCACTAAGAAATTATGTAACCTCTTGTGGTAGTTTGGTACTCTTGTTGTCTTGAGGCAACCTACTGTTGGCATTTTGTAATTCCCACATACTGGCTCTCCCACCTTTTGTTCCCCACCTTGCCTCCATGAACATCTATATGCTACATGGCCCCACTGGTTGCATTTAAAACATTTAACCCTTGGTCCTGGATGTATACCTGGACTAGTGACTTCCCCTGCTACTAGCGGACTCTGTTGGGGCAGTCTGGGCTGCCCACCATGGGTTCCCTTAGAACCATGAGCAGCAGTGGGTGTCCCTTTCCTGTGCAGTGATGCCCTGCATGGTAGGTGTAGATCTCCCTTCTTCCACAGCTCATCTGCTGTAGTGAATTGTCTATCAGCTAACCAGATTCTCATGTCCTCAGGCAAAGTGGGAAGGGCTTGTTCCCTCACCAAAATATCTGCCAGCCCTTCAGAAGTGGTGACCTGACATCCACTCACCCACTTATGAAAATAAGTGCTTAGTTCAGCAACATATTCACACACACTTTCATCTGCCTTGTGTCTGTGCTCACAAAACTTTTTCCTATAAGCTTTAGGTGTTACCCTAAAACATTCTAGCAAACAGTTTTTTTTACATCATCAGTATCAGACAGCTTGGAAATTGCTTCACCATAGAGTAAGGGGGTCAGAAACCATACCCAGAGCCCTTGGCCAACATTATACTGTTTGCATACCCTCTCAAACATATGATTGAAACCATCAAAATTATCCCCCCCCCCCCTGTAAACTGTGGAAGAAATTTACTGACCTTTGTTGCTTCTGGGGTTCGGTTACTCCCTTCCACATTACCTCCATGACTCTGGCGAAGAGTCAGCATCTCCTTTTCATGTTGCCTCTGCCTCTTATTCTCCTCAGCCTGCAGATGTCACAGTTTCTCATTTTCCTCAGACTCCATATGTCTCAGTCTCTCTGGTGCTTCTGTTTCCAAATGTTTGGCCTCCATCTCAAGTCTCTTAAGTCCAGACAGATTTTTAAGCCGTTTGTGGAAAGGTTAAGCTGTCCATTTTCTGAGAGTTGTACATCTCCATGGTAAGTCTGATTGTCGTCCTATTTTTTTCTGTGATGCAGCTGTGACTAAAGCTGCAATTGTGTCTGCCTTTGTCAGGTTAGCATGCACCAGTCCTTTAGCCTGGTGCATTTCAGCTAACTGGCTCCTTGTTAGCATGCCGTACTCCTCTGCTGAAATGCTTATTGCTCTCCCTGGCTAATTAAACTAACAAAAAAATAAAACATTTGTGATATGAACTCTGAATGTTCCCTGTGTGACTGATTGAGAATACAAACACCTTCAGTGACCACTGTACACAGGCTGCAGGAATTCAATATCCACACCACTATAAGCCAATTAATATGGGATGTGGCTATCTCACCATTATCAACCAATTAATATGTGATGTGGCTATCCCACCCCTGCCAAACAATTAATATGTGACACCCATGCACTGGCCCAGTAATCAAAGATTCTCAATCCTCACCACTGGCAACAGTGAGGGATGTACACAATGGGAGGATGACAAGTACACACACAGTAAAGTACAATTTCCCTTAAGAGCACACCGATATCACAGTCAGTCTGGGGCTGCTTTCTCCCTCTTTCTCCAGATCCCCAATAAGACTCCCCACTGGAACAGCTATAGGGTTAAGATCTCAGCTGAGGGGTCAAGGCAAACCTCCAGCACCCTCTCTGTCCAACAAGTGCTTTGTGTCCCTGCCGAAGTATCTGACACACACACACACACACACACACACACACACACTTTGAGATTTGATTTATATACTAACACACACACACACACACACACACACACACCTGAGAAAGGCTGGCACAGGTTTACTAGCTATGCCCCCTTCTGCCCAGACTATGCAGTAGTTATCACTGCCATCAACCCCTACTTATCAGCTACTATAAAGGCCCTTACAAATGGTGACCAATCCTACTGTGTTGTTTGTCTTTCGGCTGTTCCCGGTTAGGGGTCCTGTCAGCGGAACTCCGGTCTGCTAATACTATTATCCAAATGGTAAGTGTGACCAAGACCAAGGCTATTTAGGAGTGACCTGTACAGTGTCACCAAATACATATGCAAGTACTCTAAGAGCTTAAATATGTCTCACAAATATCGGCCACAAAGGTTTAAATGTATTTAATAATAAATAATAAAAGAACAAAACAGTAATCAAAGAACACAGTAACTGCAGATTTCAGTCACAGGAAATATTTTAAAACAACACTGCAGGACAGTCTCAAATAAATACAGAAAACATCTAAACTAATCTTTACTATATTCCTGTCTATCTCTAAAAGAAATACTATGCCTAAATCTTAACTTACAGAGCAACACACGGGAAGAATTGCTGAGTGGATATTTCTAGGTCTAAGACAAGATACAAAATGCACAGTCTTTCTCTAATACAGTTCCCAAATTACAACTAGCTGGGCTGGCAGCATCACAAGGTCCATGACTCAATTCCATGAGTGAATGTTGAACAGAGATGTGTTTATAGACTTGTCCATCGATGGGATATCTCTCAGATAGATCTTTCTGCCTCCCCCATGAACAAACAGCTTCCCAAGTATTGTGCCAATTTTCCATATCCTGGGGCATGGAAGGTGGATGCTCTGCCCTTTCCATGGAAGGGACTGTTGCTGTATGCATTCCCCCCCTTTCCACTCATTCAGAAAAATCTGCTGAAAATTCAGTGGGAACAACCAAAAATCTTGCTGGTGACCCCCTTTTGGCAAAGACAGCATTGGTTCCTCCTCCTCCTACATTTAGCCAAGGGCAGTCACCACAGGTTATCCCTCAGGATGGATTTAGTCACACAGGACAAGGGAACTCTAGTACAGCCACAAAAGTCGACCCTAAATTTGACTCTGTGGGTAATATTGCTTTGATTCCCTTTAGACACCCTTATGCAGAGGACGTGCTACATGTTCTGCAGGAGGCCAGAAAACCCACTACTAGGAATTCCTGTGCCTCCTTATGGAAGAGGTTTTCCTTCTGGTGTTGTAAGAAACATTTGCAACCACTGTCTGCAGAGGTTTGTATTAGTTCTGTGAATTATCGATGAGTGGCTTGTTATATTCCTCAGTCAAGACATATCTGTCTGCTATTTCAGCATGCTTACCTATGTCTCCTCCCTTGCCTTCCAGGTTGGAAGTCAGACTGTTCCTAAAAGGCATCCTTCACATTAGACCACCAAGGAAACCAGTGCCTCCTCCTTGGGATCTCAGTTTTGTCCTGGAAAAACTTTCCTTATCCCCATTCGAATTGGCAGTGTCATCCTCCCTGCAACACTGCACATGTAAGACTGTTCTCCTAGTGGCTATTACCTCTGCCAGAAGGCTTTCTGAGCTGCAAGCCCTCATGGCCTCTTCTCCTTTCACTGTCTTTCACAGGGACAGAGTTTCTCTTCAGACTAACCCATCCTTCATGCTCAAGGTAGTAAATGAGTTATCCCTGAATCAGGCCATCAATCTTCATACCTTCTTCCCTTTTCCACAATCCTCCATTGAGAGGATTCTCCACACCTTGGACTTTCACAGACAACTCGGATACTATTTGTGCAAAACCAAGCCCATCCGTAAGTCTGACAGATTGTTTGTCTCCAAACTGTTTCTTCTTGGATCTCTAAAGCAATTCCTTTCTGCTACTCAGCCAGTGGAAAGGATCTGTCTTCCCCTGTAAGGGCACACTCTACTAAGGCTGTGTCCTCTTCTGTGGTATTCTTTAAAGGATTGGATGCAGCTTCTATCCTGGAGGCAGCTACCTGGTCCTCTGCTCATACCTTCACCAAGCAATACATAATGGATGTTATTTCTATGTCCAGAGTGAGGTTTGCCAGAACTATTCTCCATGGCGTTGTGGAAAATGTTTCTGCTCCTCCTCCCATTTCCTCATCTGCATGAGCTTTGGCATTCTCCCTCATGTTATGAATACTGCAGCATATGAATAGAAGGACATAGTATAGTTGTGTAAAATCTTACCATAACCATAGATGTCCTTCTCTTCTATATGCTACAGTATTGCTTCCCCCTGATGCTTGCCTGATTCCTGGTTATATGTTGCTCACTTTTGTTCAGCTGGTGCTATGTGACATTCAGTTCTGAGGTATGTACGTGCTGACATCCGCTTATCCGAGATATGCTGAGTGACGTGCGCCATCACACATACCTTGCAGTAGCATTTAGACTTTGGTATACTGGCTGGAGGTACAACCCTGATGTTATGAATAATGCAGCATATAGAAGATGAGGACATCTATGATTATGGTAAGATTTTACACAACTATTCATTCTGGAGTCATTTGGATCTGGCCTGTCTACCTCCTGGATAACTCCACCCACTGATGAGCTCATTGATTTGATCTCTCAGTGGGGGTGGAAGGAACCTGATGTGGTTGATCTATCCCCAATAGACCGGACCGAATTCTGGCACTTCTGATAGGAAGGGAACACTGGAGCAAGGGAGTCCCTGTGGATGACATGGTCATGGCAGCAGCCACAAATAAGAAACTTACGGAACATAGTTCCACTGTCCATCCCGCTAGTGAGTCGACAGGTTTGGGAACTATGTCTATGTTTCAGCGACCTTTGCTGTTAGGCCACTGAATTACCTGGTACATTTTACAAGGATACAAAGAGATTTGATTAAGGAGTTGTCAAATACTCTTTCCGGTTAAGCTACTGCAGAGGCTACGTTACCCTCACCGTTGGCAACCATTCAATCCATCTTAAACTCGTCCATGAGGCTTGTCTCTCATGCAGTTGAGAGTACCTCATGGGCAGTGGGTTCAGGCATCTCAATAAGGAGGCATGGCTGGATACAGTTGCGTGATTTGGGGACATAGCCGGTTTTAGGCACAGCGAAAACTCCTGCGCTGGGGGGGGGGCCCTTCCCTTGGGGCCCCCACAGCAAGTTAGTTATCTTATCCTGATATTTTGTCACATCTGTAAAGCCAACAAAAGTTAGTGCAGCAGTCTTGCATAACTAAAACTATGAGGGTATAACTCTTATATCTCCTTTAAAATTCAAAGATATTTCTGGTTGTAGTAATGGTGTTTTGTCAAGTAACAGGCATCAGAATGCCATTAAATATTTTACTACAGACATAGTGCTCCTGGCTTAGTTAAACCCTGCTTTTGGACATTTTCTCCACTAAAACTAACTACATAGCCAGCTTTTTCCCCTGCAAAAACCATGGCTGCAGGGGTAATCATCTTTGTCTGTGTGGGGCCCCACAAAAAGCTGCTGCTGGGGAAAAAAAATGAGGAATGAAAATGCAATTTTCTAATTATGCTGTTTCTTTTAACATGAACAGGATATGATGATGTTAGGGATGAAGATGATAATGAACATGAACAATATAAGCACTAGAGGGATCAGCAGCCCAGAGTGACTTACCTCAGTGCAAACTTTGGATTTTAAGAAGAGCTAATGCTTCCGATCATCAGGGATAGTTTTCTTTTCAGGTAGTTTTATAACTAATACCAGAACACCAGATAACTATAACTCAATTTCTTTACTTAAGAATTCAGTATAATTCCCAAAAATAATAGAATAAATGCTCAGAATCATAAATATGTTTAAATATTTCTCTAATTCACTTAAAAGTTACTAGAATAACATATTTTGCATCAACATCTATTTTTGGACAATAAATATAAAACTCAGATGTCTGGATTGATTGACTGTAATCCTGAATGATTTACCAGCAAATCAGACTTTTTACGAAGGAGAAAGCAAAAAGTATGAAAAAATCAGGGGAGGTCTGTAGAAAGACAGGACAGTGACAAGAGTATGCCACTCTCCGAAATAAATCTTACTGCTTCTGCTGTTTGATGACTGCTAAACAGCAGTGACTAATCTGGTGTGGCAGTACCAATGTTGCACAATGCATTGCTGATTGCTGAAATAAGTACATAACTAGTACTGCTGTGGCTTATGCATGTTAGTGTGTGTGTGTGTGTGTGTGTGTGTGTGTGTGTGTGTGTGTGTGTGTGTGTGTGTGTAAAAATCACTGATTTTTTTGTTGCATGCACCCAATAATGCCAGGACACAGACATTATTCTTGTGCATCAGTAAAAATGTACCTAACAAGTAATATATTTTAAAGTAAGAAGACATATATATATATCACAGACCATTCCACTTAGATATTCTTGGAGTTTGGTTGCCTCCCTGGACCACCAGACTGTCTAAATGGATAATGGGGACTCCTTTATCATCCTTGCCTCTATGGGGGCCCCACCAAAGCTGTTGCTTGTTGGAGAAAAATGTGTCAATTTTCTGAATACGCTGTTTAACCTGAATGGTGCTGAGATATGACCCTTTTAGGATAAAGCTAATAATAGCCTCTGTTTACAACCACACCCATTCTAAAACCAGCCCTGTTGAAATGTGTGTGTGTGTGTACATAAAGCTGTCTCGTTATGAGGGGGGGCTGATGTGTGGATATTACATCTTTGATTTTGATCAGAGTCAAACCTTAGAGGTGCGTACATGAAGTCATTATAGCTTGTGTTTGAGCTGAGGGCAGTGTTTCTCACAGACCTCAAAGGTGTACAAAGAAGGTTACTATAGCTTGTGTGAGAGGTGTACTGTCTAGGAGCAACAAATTTGAATATTACTGAAATCATTCTCACAATCACGTACTAGGCACATATACATGTGGCTACCTTTGACAGCTGGGGTGAAGAACATGCTATGTATATGTATATCATCAGTCACTTGAAATATATGACAAAGGCAATTTAAATCTCTGCTTTCATCCCAGTCTAACACCAGAGGGATGCATAGGCAGTGGACTTGTCTTTTTTAGAGGGTTAGGGAGGTAAGCAGTATTTCCAGAGAAGACTTAAATATTCTCACAACTACTGGCTTGTTAGTTTACTCTAAGCTACAATTTTGTCAGCTTTGAAAATTAAGCCTTGGGCACAAATTATGCCTTGAAAGAAAAAAATAAGACTGACATTCTTTTTTTCTTCATAATTTTTATTTAGGCAACCATTAGAGTAAAATGTTGAGAAAATGCTCTAAAATGCATCCCAGACCATCTGTAAACTTGTGGCTTCTTGGGCCCTGACTTGAGTTATTTCCTAAATGGTTATTACTGGGCTGTCTTGTTCAGGAAAGGTGTGTTGAAGGATGCAAGGAAAACTAAAGCTGTACCACAACAGTGAATTTCTTTCCTTAATCATAATTTCTGTTCAAGCTATTATTGGATGAAAAGGTTGTGTAAAATGCACTTCAGAGCATATAGAAAGTTATGGCTTCTTGAAAAGCTTAGAGTAATGCAAAAAAATGAAAAAAAAAGAAAAAAAAATGTGAATGGTATGGTATGGCACAAAAGAAGGAGAAGGACTCGGGTGAGGACTGAAGGGTGTGTGTGTGTGTGGGGGTTGAAATGTAGGTCCAGTAATCATTTCACTTTAAGTCCAGACCTGTACATAGACTTGTTGCAATGTATCACTGTTGCAGCTAAGTGCCAGTAACTCTAACTGCCTCTTTGTTGGACAGCTCAACATAGTGATAGTGTGATACATAGGCCTGTTGTAATGTAAAAGCTTGTAGCTGCAGGTCTGTCTGTGGATACTACTCCTAAAAGTTTGCAGCATGAAATAAAGGGTTGCTTAGGATGGATGGCATTGTTAGGATGATACTTATACTGGAAGTGCCTAGGGGGCCCCCAACTTGACATTTGCTGGGGGCCCCCAAAATGCTAACACCGGCCCTGTTTGGGGAGCCCATGCCTGGATGCACTTGTGTGATTTTTGTGGAGCCCTTCATGTCTTCTTTCGTCAGTGCTTTATTTGATGGATTTTCCTTGTTTGGCCTGAAAGTGAAGGGGGCACACTCCATGTGCAAGAAGGTTGGAAAGATTCTCTCTGCTGTAGGAGTACGTTTTTTGACAACCCAAAAGACTTTTTCTAGGAACCAACATGGGAGTTGAAAGATGTGGTTCTAAAAATCTCTGGGTCCTTTCCAAGATCCACTTGGAGATGTTTTTCACAGAGAGGGGAGCACTATAGGAAGATGCCACCCACGCAGCAGAGGTCGTCCGCAAAACTAAGGGTCGAGAAATTCCTTCTGACAAGACCCTACAAGCATTCCTGAAAGGAGGCCTGATTATCCTCCTCTGGAGGCAGTCGGGGGTCATTTATCCCTGCACCAGAGAGTCTGGCTAAGTATCCCAAAAGATACCTGGGTAAAGAGGATTATTTCCAGAGGTGATGTAATTCCCTTTTCCCTTCCACCCCCATTCTCACAAAAGTTTCCCGATGTTCCACCCAATCAGAGGAAAGCAACAGCACTAGAAATACAAAAGCTGCTAGAAAAAAGTGTCATCCAAGAGGTCCCACCAGACCAGAGAGAATCCGGAACTTACTCAGAATTCATTTTAGTGGCAAAGGAAAGAGGAGACTGGAGACCAATTCTGCATCTCCGCAAACTGAACAAGTTAGTGTGACACTCAAAGTTTTGGATGGTCATGGTTCAGTTTATGCTGCCTTTTCTAGACAAGGACAACTGGATGTCCTCAATAGATCTTCAAGATGCGTACTGTGACATAAAAATAAACAGGCAGTCCAGATGTTACTTGCGCTTCCGGCTGGGAGCCCATCATTACCAGTTCAGGGCCCTGTCCTTTGGTCTCACCACAGCCCCCAGGGTGTTCAGTAACTGCATGGCAGTGGTGGCAGCTCAGTTGACCCTGCTGGGATTCCGGGTGTTTCTGGGTCTGCTCATTACTGCTCCAACCAGACGTCTGCTCATGACTGCAAGAAACCAGATTCTCCAAATTCGTTCCATTCTCGTAATCAAAATAAACTACAAGAAGTCTCAGTTGCATCCGTCACAAACACTGGAATTCATAGGAGCATGTTTCAATACAGTATCTTTGTTTAGCCTCACTTCCCCTAAACAGAGTTCAAACTTTAAGATCCCAAGTCCCAAAAGTTATTCACACCACCAACATTTCAGCTCTGCTAATTTTTCAAACCCTGGGGTCAATGTCAGCAGCCGTAATTCTTGTTACCCTGGCAAGATGTCGTAATAGAATTGTTCAGTGGTTGCTAGCATCCCACTGGACAAATCTTTATCAGAAGATGTCAGTTTAAGTAAGGATCACACAGACATGCAAGAAGTATCTTTGATGGTGGATAAAATCAGACTAGCTTTTACAAGGCCTTCTGTTCATCCTTCCTCAACCTAAAGCCATTGTGACCACGGATGTTTCCCAGATTGGGTTGGGGGGGTTATTTTCTGGGGGAAATAGTTCAAGGCAGTTGGTCCCATGAAGAGGCTAATTTGCATATAAATGTCTTCGAAACTTGTACACCATGTGATGTGCTCATCTCAGTATCTCTCCATCGTTTAAAGGTATATGCCAAATATCCATTCTTCTCAACCAGCAGTACTTCTATCATTGTAAGCTTTTCAGGATGCTCTACCTGTGGGAACAGTTTTGATCCAAATGGACAGTATGGCAGTAGTTTGGTACATCAACAAAGGAGGAGGAACCAGGTTTCATCCTTTGTGTTGAGAAGCCCTTAGTGTGTGGCAATGGGCGATCTGATCCAATCGCTTTCTGATAGCAATGCACATTCCAGGGAAGTCCAACGTGATAGCAAACAAAGTGAGCAGGTCCATTCTTCTACCTCACGTGTGGTCTAAACAAAAAAGTGGTGGAAGCGATTTTCCATCAATGGGGGCCAGCCTTGCCGTGATCTTTTGGCATCTCCCCTAAACAAGTAGTGCACCAGCTTCTTTGCCCTAATCCCTCCAATGGGGGAGTCGCCAAAGGATGTTCTGCCCCACGAATAGCCCTCCAGGCTTCTCTCTGCATATCCTCCAACCCCATTAATTCCCAAATTCCTACAGAAAGCCACAAGGTTGAAGAGCAAAGTCATTCTCATTACACCTTACTGGCCTGGACAGGTTTAGTTCCCCTTCCCTTTAGCTATCAAATTTACCCACTTTGTATTCTGGATCCAATTCCAGACCTCCTGCCTCACCCGACAGGCATGGTTTACCCAGATATCTCAAAACTAAAGCCGACTGTGTGGTTTCTCCAATTCCGTTAATAGCCAGACAGACTATGCTCTAGTCCCCTGTCCATCATATACTTTTGTCCTCTCATAAAGCTTCCAGTAGGAAAATCTACACGGTTAAGTGGAAGAGGTTGTTTGTTGGGCATATAAAAAAATATCTATCCCTTTTCAGCTCGTACGCAAAATGTATTCGAATTTTTTGCAGAAATGTTTAATGAGGAAGCTAATTCCTGTACCATTTAAGTTCAGTTGGCAGCAATTTCTAACTTTCATATAGGAACTGACAATTCTTCTCTAGCTTTTACTAAGGTATGCAAGGCCTTTCTAAGAGGTACTGTTTTACTTACAACACCTTGTAAAGATCATACCCCTCCATGGGACTTGAACCTTGTTCTGCAGGCCTGAATCCATTCCCCTTTGAACCAGTTGAAAAATGTGATCCTAAATGTTTGACCTGGAAGACCTTATTTCTGGTGGCTGTTACCTCTGCCAGGAGATTTTCTGAACTCCAAGCATTATCCACTAAACCTCCTTACTTGATTTTCCATAAGGATATGGTGACATTAAGAACCAGCCCTTCTGTCCTTCCTAAGGTGGTGTCAGAATTCAGTATCAATCAGTCTATTAATTTGCCTGTTTTCTTCCCAGAATTTGAAAATAAATGTGAATACATGTTGCATTTACTAGAAGTTCATAGACAAGTGTGTTTCTGCTTAAACAGAACGAAAGACATTAGAAAATCTGATCAGTTATATATTTTTCAGGTAACAAATTGGGTAAGTCTGTCACAAAAGTGACATTGGCAAGATGGATTACAGACTGCATAGCCTTTGTCTATAACAAGTCAGGCATTCCATTACCAAAACCTTTAGAAGTTCATTCTGCTAGATCTGTGGTAAATTCGTAAGTGTTTTTATCCAACCATTCCATCGATGACATACGCGCAGCTGCTACTTGGGCTAATCCTCATACTTTTATTACTCATTACAAATTGGATCTGGTCTTGTGGGGAGGAGTAGTCCTTAGTTAAACTTTGCTCAGGAATATCCTTCCTTAGAGTCTATCAGGGATGTAAGGTAGCTGGGGACTCTGTCCCAGAGGTTGAGGAATGAATGAAAATTGACATCAGATAAAGTAGTTATGTATTTACCATAATGTTCTACCTGTGTTGTCCATTTTCATTCTTCCTCAACCTCCCACCCACCAATCCACAACTCTTGTCATCTAAGACTTCTGGAAGAATGAGATGCTATTAAGACACCAGTGTGTCTTCTGTGGGGCTCCACATATTGGTTTCCTTTGTTAAGAACATTGTTCAGATAGCTACTGTTTGTCACTTAGCAAACAAGATCTGAGGTATGTTAGAGGTGGTGCATTATATGTAGGGAGCAGCTTGAGAGTTTCCATTGGCCACGAGCTATAGTATTGGCTGGGTCGGATCCGATGATCGAATCCGAATCCAGTGGTTGAGGAAGAATGAAAATGTACAACACAGATGGAGGGTTATGGTAAGTACATAACGTTTTTTTTGACATACATTTTCTGAAAGATAGTAAGAATGAAACTGAAATGTCTGTGATTATTTAGTAACTTCAGTCACCAGTGATTCACTAAATTTTGTGAGGAACCAAAAATACAAGGTGAAAATCTGTTCAGTTTAGAGGTATAATTCTTCGAAACTTGTACACCATGTGATGTGCTCATCTCAGTATCTCTCCATTGTTTAAAGGTATATGCCAAATATCCATTCTTCTCAACCAGCAGACATTGAAAATAGGTATAAAGGACTTTGAAAAGTAGGTACATCCAGCCAGCCAAAAATCTAGACACATAATTAGCATAACATATGAATGCCAAGCAGCTCAGACCTTTTCCCACTTCCAGCAGGAATATGGGTTACTACTCAGCGGTGCATGTTTAAAAAACAGTGACAAAAATTATTGAAAAATGTAAGCACATTGTCTGAGGCAGTATACAATCTTTGGACTTCATATTGCAAAATTCTACCACACAAGGTAATTTATTTTTACTTCTGAAAAAAGGAGATGTAAAATGTGTGTCCCCTTTCTTTAAATTATTGATGCTATGCTGGTCATGTAGTGTGGTTTTCTGTGTACCTAGACAGTTTAAAAATAATTTGTAATGAGGTGGATTCAGAAAACTGTGTGAAGGGGTAATTCAAGTCTGAAAATAGGGACATGCCTCTAAAAATAGGTACATCATTTGCAGGTGTAAATCAAGACTGAAAATAGGAACATTCCTACAAGACAAGGACAATCAAGAGGCTTGCTCTCAACTCTCCAGAATTTCGCAGAATGTCCAAATTCAAGCTTCATATGTTGGTGTGTTTTTCTTAAATATTTTTTGTTTTCTGGCAAATCTTTGAGGATTGAAGTCAGTAACTAATGACAGACCTTTGAGTTTCAGATCTCACATCCTTCAGAACATGCATACTAATGCAAAACCTGTTATGGTAGCAACTTTGTAAATTTTTAAGAGCAATACTTAAACTCTGTCCCTGATTTTGGCCCTTTGTATTTTTGGCTTTGTTTAGAATTCTTGTGCTAAAAGATTGAGAAGTATACTTGTGTCTAACAAAGCTTACTAGTTCTTCAGAAAATGCTGTATTGTAAGACCTGTGCATTTCATTGAAGTGTTTCTGAAAAGCCCACACTTTATCTCTGAGAGAACAGTAGAGGTTGTCCTAGTGTTGGAGAGGTGAAGAGGATTGTTTTGTCGCAACTGATGTCCTTCAAGAATGCAACTGCAGTCCTGACATATGGGTTGTCCTGCCTCAGGCAGCCCTTCGGTCGGCCGGATTCCAAAGTCTGAGTCCGGCGTCGGCTGATGTCGCCTCCTCCCCGACGTCAGAGCGGCTGGGGTATAAAGACATCAGCCGACGCCATCTTTTCCAGTCTTTCTTGCCGCGCGGTGCCCGAAGCAGAAGCAGTTCGCAAGTGCCGGTCTGTCAGCTCCTGTGTTTTCAGTTACCGAAGTCATCTAAAAAGATAAGTACCCCGTTGGGGAACATTTTTTCTTGCCTCAGCCGATGTCAGAACAAATTGAGAAAGTTAATAATTGTTTGTCTTGTGGTAAACAAATACCTCATAAGGACTTCCATTCTTACTGCCTCCCTTGCCTGGGCCCAGACCACGACGTCTCGGCCTGTGCTGCCTGTGCTTGCTTTAATAAGCGCACTCTCAGGCGCCGGGCGGAATTTGCCGAAAACTTTTTTGGCGAATCCTACGCTTACATCATGCCGTCGGAAAAACCGACAGCACAAACTACCAAAAAAAGTAAGGACCGGGACCGACACCCTCGGCCCGCATCTTCCACCGATACTACTCCTAAGCCCTCCGCGAGTGCTTCGGCCCCTTCGGAAGCGATTATTCCACCGCTCCAGGCCGACGACACCGCATTAACACGTTCTTCGGTCCCGGAGACTACACCGGTGCCGGTTGTTGATTTTCCTCCAGAAACCGAAGTGCTGGATCTACCCGACACCATTCCTGTTGACAAGGTTACCCCTGCACGTGGGGCAGCTAGGCCTCCTGTATCCATGTCCATCAAGGCCTTTGCACGTGCTAAGGCCGCCAGCCAGGCCAAGGCCCATCCTAAGCCTACCTCACAGGCCCCTTCTTCTGATAGACAGATCATGTCTCTTGCTGCAGATCTAATCTCTCTTATCAGGGGGGTCTCAGCCCCATCCAGACAGAGGTTCTCAGCCACCTGCAGAAAAAAGGCCTAGAACTGAGCAGGCCGACAACCTCTCTTCAGATGAAGCCTCTGGGGTTTCAGAGCATTCAGATACCCAAGAAGAATCCTTCCAAGCCTATGAAGACTCTGATGCTGAGGAATCAATTCCCTCTGCCTCTCCTCCGGAGGATTTTTCTTTCGGTGAAGTCCTCCACTCCATGAGGGAACATTTAATTGGCAGGGTCAGGAATTCTCTGATTCTAGGAAAAGGCTCCGTACCTTCCTCAAGTTACCCCAGCACAGGCCTTTGGCTATCCCTCCAGTTTTGGATGTCCTGGATGATGTATTCTCAGACTCCAGTGCTTCCCCTGATTCTCTCCCTCCTGCCCCTGTCATGCCAGACAGATATTACAGGGTCCCTGACACTCACAAGCATTTCTTTAAGGCCCAATCTGTGGATCTAGAAACTATTTCACAGGGCCCCAAAGGAGTGGCTTCTTCCTCCGCCAAAAATCCACTACCAGCTGACAGGGAAGCAAGGTCCCTGGAGAGATGGGGTAAACAAGTTTATACCTCTACCACCCTTGCCATGAGGTCACTTAACTGCCTTTTTCATATGTTTAAGTACCAGGATTATTTACTGGATGATTTGCAGAAAAAGCTAGCCTCTCCTGAGCCTATAGATAGAAAGGCATTGCAGGATTTGGTTCATAACTCTCAGCAGGTTAGCAACCATTTTTTTCAGTGTGGTTATGATGCATTGGAGGCTTCATGTAGGGCAGCTATGACAGGGGCTGTTATCTGTAGACATGCTTGGTTGAAAGAGCAGCCACTGCCGGATCATGTTAAAGTAAAGCTCCTGGACGCACCTCTGGATAAACAGAAGCTTTTTGGTGCTAAAGCTCAGGATGTATTGAAGTCTATTGAGGAGAAGGCAAAATCAGTACAGACAGTAAAAGATTTCCTCCAGGTTCGGCCACCCAGATTCAGCAGGAATTGGCCCTCAAAGAATTGGTCCTTTCCAGACTCAGACAAGTATCAAAGGGGAAAGAACAGGCGTGCACGAGGTAGAGGGCAATACCGAGGCTCCTACAGGGGCCGCCAGTGGCAACCTCAAAATCAAAGAAGTGGCACAGGTACTTCACCTGCTCCACAGGGACAATCACAATGACTTACCTATCACTCCGCCTACCAAGGCTCAAAGAGAAGCACCTTTAGGCGGAAAATTATCTCTATTCTCAAGAAACTGGCACATTATAACAAAGGACAATTGGATTCTGGACATAATAGACAGAGGTTACAAGTTCCACTTCCATACTTTACCAACAGGACAAGGCATGCCAAACCTGCCACAAAATCAAAGGGCAGAGGCACTCAGAGAAGTCTCAAAGCTGTTACAAATAAAAGCAATAGAGAAGGTTCCTCCTCAGGAACAAGGCATGGGATTTTACTCAAGACTGTTCCTTGTTCCAAGAAAAGAAAAACAATGGAGGCCTATTTTGGACTTGTCCGTACTAAATACTTTTCTCATGGTGCCAAAATTCAAGATGCTGACGTTAGAGCAACTTCTTCCCATGTTGGGCAAGGGGTCTTGGCTGGTTACTCTGGACCTCAAGGAGGCATACCTGCATGTCCCTATCAGACACAGTTGCAGAAGATACCTCAGATTTCTTGCAGGAACAGAGCATTATCAATTCTCAGCATTGCCGTTTGGCTTATCTACTGTGCCCAGAGTATTCACGAAATGCCTGGCATCAGTAGTGGCACACTGCAGACTCCAGGGGATTCAAATATACCCTTACCTGGACGACTGCCTCATACAAGCAGACAGCAAACAAAACTTGACAAAACACTTGGACTATGTCATTCAGTTGCTACAGGCTTTGGGATACACAGTCAACATTCAAAAATCAAGACTACTGCCATCCCAAGAGATTACTTTTCTAGGAGCAAAGCTGAACACACAACTACAAATGGCCTTTCTCACAGAGGAGAAATAAGAGCATTTGACAGACTACTTCAGAAGGCTAGCAAAACTAACCCGCCTGACCGTAAGGAAGACCCTGCAGGCCCTGGGGTTCATGGCATCTTGCATTCTTCTAATCCCTCTGGCAAGACTACACATGAGAAAGCTACAATGGTACCTCAAAAGCTTGTGGTCTCAACACAGCCATAACCTAGAACACATAATTCCTCTCATACCATGCCTGCAAAGGGAATTTTTATGGTGGGCTCAAGCAAGTCACTTAAACGAAGGCATGCCTTTCAACAAAGCTCCAACAAGTCAAACTGTTACAACAGACGCCACAGACCATGGATGGGTGGCGCACATGGACGGCAGATGCATTCAAGGGCAATGGACTCCCATGGAAAGGCATCAGCACATAAATCAAAAAGAGATGTTGGCAGTGATACATGCAACAGAAGCCTTTGGAAAATCTCTTCAGCAAGGCCATCTGCTAATAAGGACAGACAACACCACTGTCATGTGGTACATAAACAAGGGGGCACTCATTCCTACCCCCTCTGCAGACTAACAATGACTCTTTGGGAAAAGTCCCTGAAACTGAACATCTACTTGCAATCCCAGTTTGTTCCGGGCAAGGACAACGTTCTGGCAGACAGGTTGAGCAGAAATTTCTTGAATCCACACGAATGGATGCTGCAACCACGCATTTTCTCACAAATAACAACTGCATGGGGAAGACCAGACATAGACCTCTTTGCATCTCCTCTCAATCATCATCATCTGAAAAGGTTTTGCACAAGGAGTTACCATCCTCTAGCTTGGAAAATGGATGCTCTTTCCTTCAGTTGGAATGCCCTAACAATTTATGCATTCCCTCCCCTACCTTTAATCACCAAGGTGTTACTGAAGATCAAGGCAGAACAACCAGGAGGAATCTTGATAGCTCCAGACTGGCCAAGGCAACACTGGTACCCACTGCTACTGAGCATTACTCACACCAAACCCCGTGGCCCTTGCCTCAATGGCCTCAGCTCCTGACTCAGCACAACTACAGCACTGTTCATCCGAAGCTGCAAACCTTAAAGCTGACAGCTTGGAGAGTTCCATGACTGGGATCCATGACTCCCTCTCCAAGGAAGTTCAGGAAAGTTTGTTGGAGGCACGCAGACCTTCCACCAGAAAAACCTATTTGGCCAAATGGAAGAGATTCACCATCTGGAATATCAACAAGGGCCAGGATATATCCCTGATGAGCATACCTCTGATATTAGAATACTTGGCAGAAATGTTTCACAGTGGCCTTTCATACTCTTCCTTCAAAATCCACGCTTCGGCTATCTCAGCACAGTACAACTGTGATCCACCTGTGTTTTCGCATCCTTTGCTAAGACAGTTTCTAAGGGGTATAAAGAATATCAAACCTCCAAGGAAACAACCAATTCCTGCATGGGACCTCAATTACGTCTTGGAAAAATTAACTCTTCCTCCTTTTGAACCAGCAGCATCTTCAGAAATGCAATTCCTATCTTGGAAAACAGTTTTCCTGTTGGCAGTCACCTCAGCAAGAAGAGTCTCGGAGATACAGGCCCTCATGGCAGTTCCTCCTTTCCTCATCTTTCATCAGGACAGAGTTTCTCTTAGGGCCAATCCTTCCTTCATGCCTAAGGTGATATCCAGAGTGTCTCTAAACCAAGCAATTAACCTGCCTACTTTCTTTCCTAACCCTCAAAACAAAGGGGAAAAGCTGTTGCATCCTTTAGACATTCACAGGCAACTACGCTACTGCTTGGACAGAACAAAGTCTACCAGGAAGTCTGACCAACTGTTCGTAGCTATGCTGCTGGGGCACAAGGAAAGGCAGTCACCAAGCAAACTATCTCAAAATGGATTGGACACTGCATCAGATTCTGTTATTCTTTCCATGGAAAAAGTGTGCCAGTCAATATTAGACCACACTCCACCAGAGCTATGGCCACATCCACAGCCTTTCTAAGAGGAGTGGCTACAAAAGATATTCTAGAGGCTGCTACATGGAGCTCCGTGCATACATTTACCAAACACTACAACCTGCCATTATACTCCAGATCCCGTGCAAGCTTTGCTTCAGCAGTCCTGCAGGGCCTTCCAGCTACACCATCTCTTGCTTAGTCCTACCACCCCCAGCTTAGCTATGGTATTCAACCCATATGTCAGGACTGCAGTTGCATTCTTGAAGGACATAGTACAGCTTTGTACCTACCATAAATGTAGATGTCCGATAGATATGCAACTGCAGTCAGGTTTTCCCTCCCTCCTACCCCTCTGTTTTTTCCCTTGGGTCCATTTTCCCCCTTTTTCCCTATAAGCTGGGGATATCTGTTATGGTGTATCTGTTTATTACTGTTGTGCATTTCTGGATTTTTTGTTTATCCATTCACAAAATTTAGCCTTCCTTGGAGGGCACTTGGCATATGGGGCAAGAAACACTGAAGAAGATGGCGTCGGCTGATGCCTTTATACCCCAGCCGCTCTGACGTCGGGGAGGAGGCGACATCAGCCGACGCCGGACCCAGACTTTGGAATCCGGCCGACCGAAGGGCTGCCTGAGGCAGGACAACCCATATGTCAGGACTGCAGTTGCATATCTATCGGACATCTACATTTATGGTAGGTACAAAACTGTACTTTTTTGGTCCCCAAGAGGATGGACCTCTTACTTTAACAAGTGTTTTCTGTACGTTTGATTTGAGATGGTCATATTGTTGGATTATACCCTTGCTCTTTTCAAGTGCCCTAATGTGTCAGCGGCATACTTAATGCTTGTGGCACACAAGCATTTGGTGTTCACACAAGAGACTCCTCCAGTTCACCATGATTGTTATTGACATAGTGAGCATTTTAGCATCCACTACAAACCAGAGAATCTTTGAAATCAGTAAGTAAATATGTTTCTATTACAGTAGTAGCACCCAAAGATTATTGCATGGAATATTTTTTTTTCTGTTTAGTCCCTGAACATAATGTAGATAATCATTAACTTTGTGAGTAGTTTATGCAGCCCACAAAATTATGAAGGTTTGTAGAAAACCACTTCAGGAACCCTGAGAAAAGTCAAAGAAGAATATGTTGTAAATGAATTTGACTTCACAGAAGAGTTGTGTTGAAGGAAGGAAGAAATTCTAGCCCTAAGACTCGAAGTTATCAGCTACTTTCTTCAAGTTTCTCTGATGCTGATACTCTTTCTTTGTGGCTACATAAAAACAAGGATGTGAAGTTTGCCTTGAGTGTACCTTTGGAGCTTCAGCTGACATCAGTGCCGCTGAAGTGCATGGATGTTGCAAGCATTTTTGTTGGTGCCTATGTCAGCATCAATCACATATGTATCTAAGCTGACTTTTACAGCATTATCTGAGGCTGCCATCACTCCTCAAAGGGTTGTCTTCTGCCTCTGTGAAGTCTTTCCTTCACTACAGGATACTGTCAAAAGAGGTTGTCTCTCTAACTGTAGAACAAGGAACATTTTTTTCCCTTTGTAAACTAACTTTCATTTATTCCCTTTGGAAACCGACTTAGGTCAGAATTTAAATTATTAAATTAAAGCCTTCAGAGCTGCCAGAAAGTTTAAAAAGTAACATAAAAGACCCCTTCTTGTCTGTCTTCTGATGTGTGAAAAATGTTTTTACTCTACTCAACCCAGCTCATAGAGTTTGAAAATGAGAATTTTTATCAAGGTATAATTTTAATGAAATAATTAGTATCACTTTTTTAAATGGCTTATCACAAGGATGTCTTCTAAGAAACATTATTTTAAAATGCTTATACTTCCAGAGTATTTGAGCAGGATTTCATCTATAGGACTTTTAAGGATTTATTGAAGAACAATTGATTGCACTACATACAAGACCCAACTCATAGATTTATCAGATTTTATTTACAAGTACAGCACAAAATGTTTGCTAGCCTCTTGTGTTTACTAGGTAAGTAAACTAGTTATCATGGACCTTTTTCGATTACAACACAGACCACAAGTGTAAGGGTAAATGCAGTTTATAAGGATACTTCAGAATAGCCGGTCAACCAGCATGTTTTGGATAGGTGGTAGGAAAACAATGCATGGGTAGAAATCCACACAGACATGGGGAACCTTGCAGATTTCACACAGGCAGTGGTTGGTGATCAAGGATTGAACCCTGGAACGTGGAGCTGTGAGGTAGTGATCTCAACCTCTGAGCTGCAATGCTGGCCACCTGTGAGACAGGTTTTGGGGGAAACATAGATCTCTAATACTTTATTCATTAGGGCTGCTACTTATCTTGCCCATGTTGTGATATATCAAAGTATAATTCCATGTGAGATTCGAAACACTTTTAGTAGAATGCAGTATTCAAATTAAAATGATGCAGCACAACATTCATCAGAAAACGCAAATAAAATAGGTGTATGCGTGCATATATATTACATGTATATGCATTTGCGTGTGTGTAAATGTGATGTCCTATCTCGCCTTTATTCTTCCACTGACTGGATTCGGAACCGATCCTCTGTTCTGACTCAGCTGTTTACAAAAGCTCGAGGTCTCCAAGTAGCTCATGGCTAGCACTCTATCCTATGATGCTCTAAGGGAGTTCCCCAGATCTTGTTTGCTGCTGAAACAGATCGGGCGCTTCAACTAGCTCTGGCTAAGTGATTTTTCTTTTTTCATATTATCCTTTACTTATATAAATATATTTCCCTTCCCTTTCAAACTAGGTAGTTAGTAGATTAGTTTAAGCTCATTTAGAAAGTGTTTTTTTCAACCTTCTCGAGTGTGTTGCTAATATTTTGGCCGTCATTATATTTAGGCCTAAATTGTTTCCCCTATCCCTACTTTTTTATAGAGTGTTAAAATGTTGTCTTATTAGGCTCATTTGTTGAGCAGTTAGCCTTTTTTAATTGCTGTGAGTAGTTAGTTTACAGGGTAGTTTTCTAGCACTATATTATTTCCGGGTATTACTAGTTTAACCTTTCCTTGGCAGTTTTTTTGATGTTTTCCTGTCAAGTTACCAGTTTCAGCTTTAAGCTATTTTTCCTGAAGTTACAGTTTGAATAGTGTGTGTGTATGCATTGCTTGTTATGTATTTATATACCAAATATAGAAGTGTGTCTTTTCCTATCTAGACATGTTTTTTTTCTTCTGAGCTAGCTCGTTTCAGTTAGAGAGCGGCTGAGCCCGTTTAAGTTATAGGGCCTTCTTTCAGTTTCCTATTTACAGTAGTTTGTGGTGTTGGTTTTGTCCCTTGTTAGTATCATGTTTAAGCAAGCAAAAGATACAAAACCCTCGGGGTTCACAAAGTGCTCAAAATGCACTCAAAAAATGTCACTAACAGATGGCCATACTGTGTGTGCATACTGCTTGGGGGCAGTACACGTGAAAGAATCCTGTTCAATTTGCCACTCCTTTAGCTCAAGGGTTCTTCATGAGAGAAGGAACAAGTGGATCTTAAAGGGATTACTGAAAACTTCTTCAGAGGCCTAAGAAAGAAGGTCAGAGTCCTACAAAAACGACTTCTCCCTTGAAAAAAAAATGTCAAAACTTCAAAAAGATCATCTTCTACATCTTCGGATCATTCAGAGCCATTAAAGAAATTGCCAAAGATATCTTCAACAGACCCTGCATCTGTCAGGTCAGAAAGACCATCCACTTCAGCTTCTTTTACATCGGAGCTGTTTGTGTTCCAAGTTCAGAGACGGTCCCCGGAACTGGAGCCTGTTTCTCCGACACCAAGGTCACTTGTTTTGCAGACTGTAAGATCTCCAACTCTCTCCTCTCAATTCTCCAGGAACCTTTCTGATGATGATGTGGATTGTGTGGTGCGGAGACTCTTGAGGACACCGGCGCTAGCCAACCTTTTGTTGGAACCAATCCAGAGGGCTTTGGAACTGACCAGACCTGTCCTTTCACCATCGATTCCTTCTCCGACCTGACTTGGGGTCTCAGAGCCAGAATGCATGGAACTGATAGTAGTGGAACCATCGGAGTCAGACCTACTCCAGGATCTTCGGCCCCGACCCTCTGACTTCCTCTGTACCATCTGAGGAGTCTGGAAGCCGACATTCTCCGGTCGGGTCCAGGGAGGACTGTCGGATCGGACTTTTTTTGGATTTGAACTTGCCTCTCAGGGCCTCAGTCTGTGTGAGCTCGGCTGCTACATCAGCCTCAGAGCCAACCCCCTTGGTGCCTGGATACCTTCTGGTTCTTCTGAGCCAGGAGCTTCCTCGGATCGTGGGCGGGGGGGGGCCTTTGAGGCAATGAGGAGAGCACTATCCCTACGGGCACCTCCACTTTCAGGTCCTGTCATTCCTCCCCCAAAGGCTCCGATGTCTGTCTCAGCACAACTGCATCCACCCAGACGTGGAGACCCAAGGCCTCAGGACACCCCATTGGGCAACACCCCCTCTCCCAAAGCCTCTCCAGAATACCCTTCTGAAGAGGTCTGTCGCAAGAGATTATGTAAGAGGAAGCATTTGGACTCCCCAAAGGAGTCTGTCACATCTGACACAGACCTCGATGACCAAGAAGGGTCCCCATGGTCACCCTCTGAGGATGTCTCCTTCACAGACATCCTAGAAATCCTTAAACAGAGAGGTGGCTGAAAGCCCATCAGTCCTTCTGAAGAGGAGTCTGTCTACCTGAAGGTTTTTGGGTTTCGCCCTTCCACCACTTAGGTGTCTCCTGCTTTCAACAAACATATGGATCTAGTTTGTTGAAAGGCGTGGGAGACTCCAGATTCAGTGGAGCCTGTCCTTCGAAGGCCAAATAAATTTATTACATCCCCTGAGGATAAGATATTCCTTACAAAAGGTGTCCTGGTAGATGCTATGGTGGTGGCAGCGGCAGCCACAAGGAGTTGTCAGAGACATCCTCTTTTGTCCATCCTCTGAACAAAGAGTCTCATATGATGGACAGATATAGAAAGTGCACATTTTCTTCAGCGACATTTGCACTTAGATCACTGAATTATCTCACCCATTTTACAAGGCTGCCGAGAGATGATCTGAAAGAGCTACGAGATACTCTACAAGATTCAGTAGCTGCAGGGTATCAAATAAAGTTTCTTCCCAGCTCTCCACCTTACATTCAGTGGTAAACTCTTCCATGAAACTCATTTCCTATGCAGCTGATGGAGCGAGTAGGGCAGTGAGTTCAGGAATTTCCCTAAGGAGACATTCCTGGATGCTCTTGTGTAACTTTGCAGAGCCTTTCAAGTCTTCCTTCATTAACACCCCTTTTGATGCCTCATCCTTGTTTGGGCCTAAAGTCAAAGACACACTAACCAGGTGTGAGCAAGAAGGAAAGACTCTCTGCCATGGGAGTCCATTTTTCCCTACCATCAAGACCTTATCCCAAAGGTCAAAATGGGGGAAAATGTGGTTCCGGAAATTCCAGAGAGTTTTTCAAGACACACATGGTAATTCTTCCCCCAGGGGCAGGGGGGAAACGGTAATTGAAGACATGGCAGAGGGGGTCTGCAGAACTAGGGTGACAGGGAATCATTTCTTGGCAAGCCCTTCCTGTGCTCCTGAAAGATGTTCCACCTATCCATCTCTAGAGGCAGTCAGGGGTCACTTATCTTTGTACCCAGAAGCCTGCTAAAAATAAAAGACAAATGGGTACAAAGCATCGTATCCAGAGGCTACTTCATACCCTTTTCTTTCCCCGTCCCAAATATAAAAAACAATCCCGGACATTCCACCCAGTCAAAGGGAATAGGCATCTCTAGAAATACAAATGTTATTAGACAAGAGAGTCATCTAAACAGTCCCAGCAGAAGACAATTGGATGTGCTCTATAGACCTCCAGGATGCATACTACCACATCAAAATGGACAGGCGATCCAGGAGTAATTTGCGATTTCGGCTGAAAGCCAGTCACTAACAGTTTCGAGCTCTGCCCTTTGGACTCACTACAGCCCCAGAGTTTTCACCAAATGTATGGCAGTACTCATGGTTTACTTGAGGTGCCTAGGATTCTGAGTGTTTAGGTAGCTAGATGACTGGCTCCTAAACGCCAGCACTGAGCAGCTACTAAAAAAAATGAGAGACACTCTGCTCTCAGTTAGGGATCACAGTAAACTTCAAAAAACTGCCTTATTGCCATCTCATTGCATCATCTTTATAGGAGCAGACTTAGATACCTCAAAAATGATAGCAAAGCTTCCCCTAGAAAGATTATGAATCCTACAGCATCAGGTTATATAATGTTCAAAAGGAAGGTTCAAGCAAGAACAGTTCTAAAAGTAATAGGAACCATGGCAGCAGCAATAAACTTGGTTCCGTTGGTACGGCTACACATGAGGATTCTACAGTGGCTGCTGTTCACTCAGTGGTCCATGCAGGAACTACCCATGTCACACCAGGTCATAACAACAGAATCTTGCAGGAAAGACCTTCATTGGTGGCTTCACTCGAGTCATGTGGGCTTAGGTCAACCATTTGTTCTCCCACAATCCTTAGCCACAGTGACCACAGATGCTTCCCAGAAAGGGTTGGGGGGGCATTATCTGGGAAAGACCATCCAGGGCACTTGGCAAGATCACAAGGCCCATTTGCATGTCAATGTCCAGAGATGAGACTAGTGCTTTTAGCGTTGCAGGCATTCCAGGACCCTCTTCTACTGGGAACTATTGCAATTCAGTCAGACAACTTGTCAGTTGTATGGTATGTAAACAAGGAGGAATCAGAATCTTACCCCCTTTGTCGAGAGGGTCTGAGAATATGGCAGTGGGCGACTTCATCCTAGCGCTTTCTGATAACAACGCACATCTCATGCAAATCAAATGTGATGATAGACAAACTCAGCAGGGCGATTCTGATGCCTCACGAGTGGTCTCTGAAGCAAGAAATTGCAGAAATGATTTTCTGGTAATGGGCCATACTTGCTGCAATCTATTTGCCATGTCCATGAACGCCAAATGCAGCAGCTACTTTGCCCTAATCCCACCTCCGGGGGAGTCCCCAGGGGATGCACTTGTACATGATTGGCCCTCGGGTCTCTTCTACGCCTTCCTTCCCTTTCCATTGATACCCAAAGTTCTTCAGAAAGCCAATGTATTGGGAAGGACCTTAATACTTATCGCCCCTTACTGGCCTAGTCAAATCTGGTTCCCCTTCTTGTGGCTTATCTTCAGGAGGAGCCTTGGATTGTGGACCCAGTTCTAGAACTTCCAATCAACCCATCAGGAATGCTCCAGCCATCTCTTCAAACCCTCAAGTTGACAGCCTGGCTGCTTCACTTCCAAACATAGCCAGGCTACCTGACCTTTTACCTTTAGTGCAACATATCCTGATTTCCCCTCATAAAGCTTCTACGAGGATATTATATGTCAAGAAATGGAGAATATTTTCCTCCTCGCCTTGGAAAATCATGTTGACCCTTTCTCTGCACCTATACCTTCTATACTGCAGTTCTTAGCAAAACTATTTCATGAAGGAGCAGCTGCAGCTACTATACGAGTTCAATTAGCAGCGATTTCTAATTTTCATTTAGGGGCAAAGAAACCAAATGTTATGTCCCACAGACTTTGCAAAGCCTTTTTGAGGGGTACCACCCTACTAAGACCGCCCGTTAACCCCCCCCCCCAACATCCATGGAACCTCAGATGTTATGTAGTCCAATCTCACCTACATTCTTACCCGTGGGTTCGGAGCCGAACCTCGGCTCCAACTCGGCCATACTCTAGTTCGAAGTCTTTCAAATGGCTGGGCTAAGAGGTATCCTATACTGCCTTGCTCCCTTTCCCCAGATCTCATTTGTCGCTCGCAAAGCTCAGACTTGGTCTCGCTCTTGGCTGTGGCTAAGTATAACTTTTGTGTCTTAATTGACTAATATTTTCTCCAATAGCTATTTTCATAGCTGTGTCTGCATGTGTGTTGTGGTTGTTAAGCAGTTTTGTGCTCCTTCTGTTTCTTTTTATCTACTTTATTGGTATCCCGTCAGCTATCTCCCTATGGGCTAGGCCCGTTTCAATTAGAGGACCTAGTTCTCCCTTGGTTGTCTGTTTCCCTTCTGTGTTTGTCTTGTGCTTAGGTGCCTATCCCCTCCGGGCTAGGACCGTTTAAGTTAGAGAACCTAGTCCTTTTTAGTGTTGTTTGTTGTCCTTCAGGACCGTTTGAGTTAGAGGTCCTGGTGTGTTGTCTGTAGTTTTAGTTATTGTTTCCACGCTTTTTCTGGTCAGGCTGTGGTGTCGTATATAGTATCCTGCCTACTATGTCTAAAGATACTAAAGAACATAAGCGTTCAGGCTTCAAGAAGTGTAGTAAATGTGGGTACAAGATGTACAAGATGTCCATTACCGATGGGCATTTGGTATGTGTTTATTGTTTGGGGGCTATACACCTTCAGGAATCTTGTGCTTTTTGTCATGCGTTCAGCCCTCGTGTTCTTCAAGAACAAAAGAACAAGCTGATACTGAAGGGTCTACTAAAACCCTCCTTTGAGGAAGATTTGGAGAGGTCTTCTAATGCCATGTCCTCTCCCGCCAAAACATCTAAAGCAAAGAAACATTCTTCGGCTCCGTCTGTACTATCGAAGCCTCCGGAGAAGGTTACCAAATCTACTGTGGCATCCTCGGCTCCACTGTCTTCAGTGCTGAAGGAAGTTTCTGAAGCTACAGGCTTCCAGCTTTTCGGAGCCAGTGATGGAGGTGCTAGCTCGGAGCCGGTCTCCAGTTTTTAGACTGGTCTCTTCTCCTCGCAGGTCTCCTTCTGAGAGTAGGTCTAGATCTCCCACCTTGTCCTCTAGGTCCTCCAGGACACTCTCTGATGTAGATGTGGATAGAGTGGTGCAGAGACTGCTCCAATCACCTGTGCTGGCTAAATTGCTTTCAGCTTCAGCCCAGTCAGCTCCGGAGCCAGTCACCCATCCATCGTCGATAGATCCTCCAAGCAAATCCCAGCCTTCGGAGCCAGAGCGGTCGGTGCCGTATGATGCTTCTAGGTCGGCTCCAATGGCCCATCCCAGGTTGTCGGCTCCAATCTCAGCTCTGACCCCGTCTGCTCCGTTCATGGGTTCCAGGACTCATGGTTCCTCAGTTGGACCCGAAGGGGAGGCCTCAAGATGCTCTTTGGCTCCCAGCCTCCCACTCGGTGCTTCGGCTTGAGTGAGCCAGACCTTGCTTTGGCTTCGGACCTTGTCCCCTCTGCTCCGAGAGATTCCACGGTTAGTCGATCTTCGGAGCCGGGGAGACCAGCCTTCGAGGTCATGTGGAGCTTGCTGGCCAGATCCTCAGCTACATCATACAGTTCTGACACTCTTCCCCCTCCAGCCCCGGTAACAGTCTCTGATCGCCCTCTATCTTTGGACAGCAGAGACCCAAGGCCTCAGGAGACACCCATGAATGGTCCCCCATTTTCTGAGGGCTCACCAGAGTTTGTGCTTGAGGAGCCCCCCAGAAAAAGAACATGCAAGAGGAAGCACTTAGACTCCCAGGAAGAGTCTCTCACGTCAGACACTGACCTCGAGGAATCAGAGGGGTCCCCCAAGTCATCCTCTGAGGATATCTCCTTTAATGATATCCTAGAGATCTTGAAATAGTGAGGTGACTGGCCCTCAAAACCCCCCTCTAATGAGGAGTCAGTGTTCCTGAAGGCCTTTGGGGCTCAGCCTTCCACCTCTAGGGTCTCTCCAACCTTTGACGAACTCCTGGATCTGATTTGTCGTAGGGTGTAGGAAACCCCTGACACTGTGGAACCAGTCCCCAGGAGACCCAACAAATTTCTGTCCACCCCTACTGACAAAGACTTTCTTACGAAAGGCGTCCCAGTAGATGCCATGGTGGTGGCAGCTGCCACTAAGAAGGAACTGGCTGAGACTTCATCTATCGTCCATCCCCAAACAAGGAGTCTAGGACCATGGACCGGTATGTGAAGCATATGTTTTCTTTAGCGGCCTTTACTCTGCGGTCGCTGAATTACCTATCATATTTTATAAGGCACCAAAGAGATCTCCTGAAAGAGCTTGGAGATGCTCTGCAAGGTAACATGTCTAACGCAGTGGCTCAGAAAGTCAATGTTCAGATGTTTACCATAAATTCTGTAGCTAACTCCTCCATGAGGCTGATCTCCTATGCAGCCGAAGGAGTGAGTAGGGCAGCGAGTTCTGGATTCTCTCTCAGGAGACACTCCTGGATGCGCCTTCGTAATTTCGCGGAGGCCTTTAAGTCTACATTCACCAACGCCCCTTCTGATGGTTCCTACTTGTTTGGAACCAAGGTGAAAGACACTCTCACTAGGTGCGAGCAACTGAGTAAAACTCTGTCTGCCACGGGAGTCCATTTTTCCATGCCGTCTAGACCTTATCCCAAGAGCCAGAAGGATGGGAGAATATGGTTCAAGAAATCGCAGAGATTTTTCCCTGATGCACAAAGTGAATCCCCCTCCAGGGGCAGGGGAGGGGGTGGCAACTCAGGTAGATGTTGCCCTAGAGGCAAAGGAGGCCCACGTAACCAGGGAGACAGTGACGCCTTTCGTAGTCCTTCCTACCAGCACTCCTGATGGGAGGCCCGACTGCACTTCTACGGAGCCAGTCGGGGGTCACATCTCACTAGACCCAGAAGCCTGGCAGCACATCACTCAGGACCAGTGGGTATTAAAAATTATTTCTGGAGGATATCACATTCCACCCCCACCCTCCTTGTCGATCAAAAGAATCCCAGATGTTCCACCCAATCAAAGGGATTCCGCAGCTTCAGAAATTCAAAAGCTGCTAGAAAAAGGAGCCATCCAGTATGTCCCCTCAGACCAGATCAGATTAGGGACTTACTCCAGATTCTTTTTGGTGCTGAAAAGAACAGGGGACCTGAGGCCCATCTTGGATCTCAGCCGCTTGAACCTCCACATGAAGAAGTCCAAGTTCCAAATGGTCACATTGCAATCTATTCTTCCATTGTTGAGAAAAGAAATGTGGATGTGCTCCATCGACCTCAAGGATGCTTACTACCATGTAAAAATGGACAGGACATCCAGAAGTCATGTACGCTTCCAGCTGGGAGCCAGTCATTTGCAATTTCGAGCCCTGCTCTTTGGTCTCACCACAGCCCCCAGGGTATTCACCATATGTATGGCAGTGGTGACAGCTCACTTGAGACATCAGGGATTCCAAGTGTTTCCGTACCTGGACGACTGACTCCTCTCTGCCACCGCTAGGCATCTACTAGTACAGACCAGCGATGCCACGATCAATCTGTGTCAACAATTGGGTGTCACGCTAAACTGGGAAAAGTCTGCCTTGTTGCCCTTATAGCTTGTCACTTTTACAGGCGCCAAGTTAGACACCGTGCGCATGAGGGTGTTTTTACCTCAAGAAAGGATTCAAGGTTTGCAACAACAACAGGTAAACGCGTTGCTCCTGTTAAAGAAAGTGAAGGCAAAAATGGTTCTGAAATTGTTAGGGACGATGGCCTCAACAATTATGCTGGTCCCTCTTGATACACATGAGGCTCCTTCAGTGGATGCTCTTCACCCAGTGGTCTCTATGCCGCTTTCTCATCTCATAATGATCACAGACAGGTGTAAGCAGGATCTATGCTGGTGGCTTCACACCAGCAACCTCAGTGTGGGGAAACCCTTTGTTCCATCCCCTCCTGTTGCCACAGTAACCACAGATGCCTCCCAGATTGGGTGGGGGGGGGCATTATCTCGGCAGGACAGTCCAAGGTATGTGGCAAGAACATGAGATACATCTGCATATCAGTATCTTGGAGATAAGAGCAGTGCTACTAGCGTTGCAAGCACTTCAGAGCTTTCTTCCTCTCGGGACTATTGCGATCCACTCAGACAATATGTCGATGGTATGGTATCTGAACAAATAAGGTGGAACCAGATCTTATCCCCTTTGCAGAGAGGCCATGCATGTTTGGCAGTGGGCAGTGTCTTCCCAACGTTTTCTTGTAGCAACACACATTCCAGGGAAGTCCCAACGTGATTGCCGACAGGTTGAGCAGAGCTATTCATATGCCTCACGAGTGGTCCCTGCACAGTCAAGTTGCAGAGCTGATTTTCCGCAGATGGGGTCAGCCTTGCTGTGACCTATTTGCCTGTCTCCTCGATACCAAGTGCAGCAGCTACTTCACCCTTATTCCCCCTCAGGGGGAGTCACCCAGGGATGCTCTGGTCCACGATTGGCCCCCCGGTCTACTGTATGCCTTCCCTCCTGTTCCTCTGCTGACAAAGGTTATTCAGAAAGCGCAATCCTTGGGAAGCAAAATGATTCTGATTACTCCACACTGGCCTCGACAAATTTGGTTCCCCTTTCTCCATCCCTATCTTATGGACGCACCCTGGATTCTGGACCCACAAGCCAGACTTACTGACTCATATGTCAAGGCAGTTCCATTCCTCTCTTCAAACCCTCCGGTTGACAGCTTGGCTACTATACTTCCATCACTGATCAGGTTTCATCGTTGTTCTCCGGAAGTGGTTCATATTCTATTTTCTTCCCATAAGCCTTTGACCAGGAAGATTTATTCCAGTAAATGGAAAAGATTCTCCATATGGGCTCATGCAAGGCAAATTGATCCTTATACAGCCCCGATCTCTTCAGTTCTGGAATTTATTTCCATGCTTTTCAGTCAAGGTTCAGCAGCCGCTACCATAAAGGTCCAGTTGGCGGCTAATTCCACTTTTCACGTTGCCAGTGAACCCACCTGCAGCTACTTGTGACATGAAATATTTGACTTGGAAAACTATCTTCTTGGTAGCCATCACTTCAGCCAGACGTGTCTCAGAGCTCCAAGCCTTGTCAATAAGACCGCCTTACTTGATTTTTCACAGGGACAGGGTTTCCCTCAAACCAAACCCTTCCTTTATGCCAAAAGTGGCTTTGGTTAGTAATATCAACCAATCCATTGAAATGCCCGTATTTTTTCCAGAGTTCTCTAATAGGGCAGAATTCAAAGTTCACCAGTTGGATGTTCACAGGCAGTTGCGCTTTTATTTACATAGAATGAAGGATCTTAGAAAATCAAACCAGCTGTTTGTCTCATTTTCAGAAAACAAAATTGGGTCTCCTGTTTCCAAAGTGACTTTGTCTAGATGGATCTCTAGTTGTATTTCCTTCATTTATGCCTCAGGTGGTAAGGGTTTACCATTTAGAGTGAAGGCTTATTCTACCCGATCTATGTGTACCTCTACAGCATTTCAGGCCAGGATGTCTATGGATGATATTTGTGCTGCAGCTATATGGGCATCTCCCCACACCTTTATTACTCACTACAAATTGGATTTGGTACCCAGAGGCAGATCTTCCTTTTGTTCCACAGTGCTCGAGTATTTTCCACTGAGCCTCCCAGGGTTCAGGTGCTGGGGATGCTGTCCCACGGGTAAGAATGTAGGCGAGACTGGACTATATAACATCAAGAAGTTATGTACTCACCGTAACGTTCGATGTATGTAGTCCATCTCGCCTCACATTCTTACTAACCCCGCCTCCATCCCCCATCCTGGAGGACCTAAAGGTTAGTTCTGGTTTCAGTACTCCTTTTATTATTGGAATGTTTTTTCCTTCTTTTGTGTCATGTGAATGAAGGGGAGTGATTGTGTGATTGAGCTTGCAGCAAACAAGATCTGGGGAAAGGGAGCAGGGCAGAATGGGATACCTCTTAGCCTAGCCAATTGAAAGACTTCGAGCTAGAGTATGGCCGAGTCGGAGCCGAGGTTTGGCACCAAACCCACTGGTAAGAATGTGAGGTGAGATGGACTACATACATCGAACGTTATGGTGAGTACATAACTTCTTGTTTTGTATTATCCCTTATGATTCTTCCTCCCTTTGAACCTGCATCATCCTGTGACCTGAAGTTCTTAACATGGAAGATGATTTTCTTAGTAGCTATAACATCAGCTAGGAGGGTGTCGGAGTTACAAGCACTGTCTTTCAAATCCAAATATATGCTGTTCCACAAGGACAGAGTCTCACTATGTACAAATCCGTCCTTTCTACCAAAGGTATGTTCAGAATCAAGCTTGAACCAATCCATAGACTTACCAGTTTTTTCCCTAAGTATGGTAGTAAGGCAGAGTACATGTTACACCAGCAGGATGTGTTCATAGGCAATTACGTTTCTATTTGCACAGAACAAAGGACTTTAGGAAGACTGATCAATTATTTGTCTTCTCCTCAGACCACAAAAAAGGTGCTCCAGTTGTTAAAACCACTCTTTCCAGATGGTTGTCAGATTGCATTACATTCACTTACAAATCCCAGAACAAACAACTTCCTGACAAAGTCAGAGGTCATTCGACCAGAGCTATAGCTACCTCTTCTGCCTTTTGGGCTAGACTTTCAATTGATACCATTTGTGCTGCAGCAACATGGACAAGACCTCATACCTTTATTACTCATTGCAAAGTTGATTTGACCTCCAGGGACAGGGTCTCCTTTGGATCCACTGTTCTGAAGAATGTTCTACCTTGAGCCACCCAAGAAAGATGGTGCTAGGGACGCTGTCCCAACCAGTGGAAGAATGAAGGTGAGCTAGGACAACATCACATAAAGAAGTTATGTTCTTGCCATAATGTTCCATGTGTGTTGTCCCTCTCGCCTTCATTCTTACATCCCACCCTTGCCTCCTGGAAGACCGAGAGGATTTATTTGGTGTCTAATTTTTTTCCTGTGGCCCTCTTCTGGGCTTGTAAATTTGTAAAATTTGTGTGTGTATATTAGTATACCAGCAATCAAGATCTGGGGAATTCCCTTAGAGCATCACAGGGATAGGGTGTTAGCCAAGAGCTACTTGGAGACCTCGAGTTTTTGTAAATGGCCGAGTCGGAACTGAGAATCGGTTCTGAATCCAGCCAGTGAACGAATGAAGGCAAGAGGGGCAACACACATGGAACGTTATGGTAAGAGCATAACTTATTTTTTGTATGTATATATATATATATATATATATGTGTGTGTATATGTGTGTGTGTGTGTGTGTGTTATATACACACACACACACACACACACACATATATATATATATATGCAGGTATTTTATATATATATATATATATATATATATATATATATATATATATATATATAGATATATATATATATATATATATATACACATATATATATATATATATATATATATATGATGTTTGTGATAAAATCCAAGAAAACACTCAGCAAATGGATTCCTCTCCAAAAATATTTATTGCAGATAATCCAAATCACACGGAAAGCAAACAAAGACTCCACCATAAGTGCTTTCGTCCCCAAAAGTATAGTTTAGATGCAAATTTTGTTCCTTTATTTTTGAGAATAATGAAGTTAAAATCAATAATATTAAACTAAGGTTGCGATTTAAGGGCTCATGTGATGCTGAGAGGGTTGTGTATGGTGCAATATGCGATACATGCCCTTGTTTTTATATAGGAAAAACCGAACGAAAACTTAGTCAGAGTAAGTGAGCATGTAAGGAACATCAGGGACAAGTCTGAATTCAATGCCCTTGCTAGGCATACTACACAACACCCAGACCACACATTTAAATTCTTTATTTTTGGATATAATACCTTGTTCAGAAAGGGGGGGGGGCTGGCGGTACTTATTAGAAAAAGTGGAGCAGCTCCGTTTGAATGCTACATGCTGGCCAGGTCTCATTGACAGTGTTTCTATTTCTAGTTTACTAAAACTAAAAGCACTGCATTGATGATTAACATAGGTTTTCTATTCTGGTTTTCCCTGATGGGTTTGTCGGTTGTATTTGAGCAAATGCAAGGCACAGAGCTGTTTAAACTGTTTTAAATGGTAGTGCTATACATGTTGCTTGTAGGATGTATTTCTTATTAACTTTTTACTTTTTATTTTTTATTTTTACCTTCTGTTATACATTTTTTAACATATACCTTTAAAAAATGTTGCTTTGTAGGATGCTTACATATATATATATATATTTTTTATGGTCTGATTTTTCATAATTGCTGACTTTTAAAATGCATGAGTTGTGTTTTTTTCTTTATCTGTCTTTCTGGGGGGAAGTGATATCACACAACAAATGTATTTAAAGGATATGATGTATTTTTGCTGCCATCTGATATAGTTCCATGTTAATGTGTACTTTTGGGGACGGAAGTGCTTATGGTGGCTTAATCCTCACTTGGTGGAGTTTTTGTTTGCTTTCCGTGTGATTTGGATTATCTGCAATAAATATCTTTGGAGTGAAATCCGTTTGCTGAGCGTTTTCTTGGATTTTGTGTTTTTTGGATTTTTTTGTTTCATTTCATGTTTGCGATAAAGCAGCCAGTGGACTCACCATTGCAACTTAAAACTCATGTTTATTAACAAATAGACAAAGAGCAGAAAAGAAATTCAGTCTTTATCAAACAAATGGGTCTACAGTCCATCACAAACATATTTACCTTTCAGGCAGGCATTTTCACAGAAGATTTTTTCACTTTAATGTAGTGTTCCTTTCAACACAGAATTATGACAGAGTAGCTGGGAGAGTAAAACAGTACTTACAGAAACCTCTAGACAACATAAATATCTTGTTTGTCTCTATTATTTTAAAGTGACCATCCATAAGTGTTATTTGACCCTTCTAGGTTAACACATGTAATGGGACTAGCCACCACTGTGTTTATTTATTTATTGACATTTGGTGACCGGGAAAGTCCGACTGGGTCAAGAAACCATTTTCAGAGAAGGCCCAGGGAGAAAAGCTCCAGTAGTACAAGTATAGGCAGAACATAGATATACAGTAATAACCTGGACATTATCATATGCAGCCAGAAAAGATAGACAAATATTTTATACAATTTTGCAAAAAAATTACTTATATGAGTTATCATGTGGTTTAACATATAAGTGAAAAAGTCAGCAAGTAGTGCATTTTCAGGAAAGTATCCAATTAGTTTTATCTAGAAATTGCAGGCAGAGTTGGGGGAGAGCATGTATAGGCTATGTAAGTATAGGAAGTTAGGGAGAGCAAAAGAAACTAGGACTAGTAAAGATGTTAAGGAAAAGAATCAGTAGAAGGATGAGAGATGAGTAAGAAGGTGGTATATGACATATTATATTATAGTGGGTTCTTTATGCAAACTTTAAAAATAAGGGGTGTCTGGTGTAGATATAAGAAAAGGGGTGGTGTAGGAAGAAGCGGATATGAAGGATAGGGAGAAGTTTTGCTTGTAATTGTGAAAAGATGGACTAAACACTAGTTGCCAAGTGATAGTTTGTGTTTGATTGGAGTTCTGGAGAAGGTAGGGTCAAGCGTAGTTGCCAAGTGATGGTTTAAATGACAGATGTGAAGAGGGAGGGGGAGGAGTTGAAGGAGACAGATTAAGTATCATAGTTTATGCTTAGGAGCATGGGCAGATATGGGAGTTGAGGTAATCGTTTTTCAGATTAGGTTTGAAGGACTTAAAGGATTTAATAGCAGAACTATCTGGAGGTAGGGCATTCCAGAGCTTGGCTATAACAAAGGAGTAGAGGCTTTGCCCAGTTCTTTTAGTAGGTCTGTGTAATTTTATTAGTAGTTAGTTGAACGGAGATTTCTGGGTGGGATGTAAGGCTGTAAGGTGAGCTTTAAGGCAGGGCAGTTTTCAGGTGTGTAGATTAGTTTGAGAGAGAGAGAGTGTTGCATGTAGTTCAGGTAGTGTGGGAATCCTAACCAGTTTAGTTAAGGCCATGACAGTGTTGAGTGCGGTTTGGTAAACCAGTTGCAAGATAAGAGCTTATTCTTCAGGGAATGTATGGGTGTTAATGAATATATAGGGACCCCATATAGGAGGGAAGGGAAGGGAGTAAGAAGGTATTGGCAAGTATTGTATAGATTAAAGCATCCATGAACTGTTTGTAGAGATTACTGATTTTAATATGTGTTTTTTTAATTGAATTAAATGTATGTTGTTCATATGTGAGTTTATTATCAATAATTATACCTAATAGTTTTGTCTAAGTTACTATTTCAGTTTGAGTTTTGTTTTGTAAAAAAAAATGTTGACATTGTGTGTTAATGGCTTTGGTGAGAACTGTAGGATCTTTGTTTTATTTGGGTTTAATATTAGTTGGGCTTTGTTTAGCCAGGTTTCAGTAGAGGTGAATGCATCATGTGTGATTGTTAAGAGGTGTTGAAGGTTATTGGCAGTTGTGATAATGGAATCATCAAAACATTGGATGAGTGTGCTTTGAAGGGAGGCGGTGTGAAGGTTGTTAATACAAATAAAAGAGCAAGGGACCAAGAATGGACCTTTGGGGGATTCCAGTGTTATTTACCAGGTAATCAGATAGACTGGTTTGCCATTTGACGCATTGTTGCATGTTGGTTAAGTAATTGAAGAACCATTTTTTTGTGGTTTGAGAGCATCCTAGTATAGAAAGTTGTTGTAAAAGCTATTGATGTGATACTATATGAAAGGCCTTTGATATTAATATTTTTAGTGGGGTCCAGTTTATAGTTTTAGGATACTGTTAAATAGTTTTTGATTAAATTTGGTTAAGATTCTAGATGTTTTATAGCTGTGGGGTTTTGTCACATGAGGAAGAGTTCTGTAGAATAGGCCTTGAGTGGTCACTTAGGACATTTGGAAGGATATTAGAGTTGGAGTATTTGAGTGCATCATTTACTAGGATCCAATCTAAGGTAGTACCTGATTTGTTGGTTGTTTGCATCCTTGTGGGGCTGGTGATAAGTTATCTAAAGCCATTGAGGTATATGCTATTTGTTGGGAGAGTGGATATCAAATTTTGCCAGTTAATGTTTGTGTCACCCTTGATGATTATTTCATTTGTAATATTCGCGAAGTCCAGGAAAGGAAGTCTTCGAGAAGTGGAATATTTTGGAAGAGGGTATATAAATTACTCTGATACAAAGTTGTTTAGTGTTATTCTTGTGCATAGATAAGAATATTTCAGCAGTGTCAAAGGATGGGACTGGTTTAGAGAAGGGAGTGGTTGATAAGTTAGTCTGTCTGTGTCTTTCGGCTTTTCCCGGTTAGGGGTCGCCACAGCGGAACTCCGGTCGGCTAATGATTGGTAGTTGATTTTTACGTACAGATTACCAGCTCTGGCGCACAACCTTCAACGAAGGTATGCCCATTCACGCATGTCTCCACGCAGAAGACGCTCTAGCTGAGAATCGAACCGGACAGCGTCTTACTGCGAGGCGACAACGCTACCTTAATGCAACGTCTCCTGCTTTTTTATTGATTCTGTCATTTCCCAAAATGTTGTATCCTGGGGGCAGGGTGGATTTCACAGTCTTGGATGTGAGGCTTTAGCCACATCTCAGTAACTGCTACTGTGTCAGGGAATGGAGTTCTGGCCATGAGTGAATTTTTTTTAATTGCATATGCTACGTATATTGAGTTTAACTAATAGTAACTTTTTGCTAGGGGAAGATTGATGGGAGATTGATGGGAGGTAGCTGATTGTAGGGGTCCAGGATTCGGGTGAATATCTCCACAGTGGGAAAGTTTGAGGAAGTAATTTGTCAGACTGTGATGAAAGTTGACCTGGTTAGTGTGCCTGGATAGTTTGTATGTTATAAAATTAGTTTTTAAGTATGTTTGGAGGAAATGGAATTTGGTAAGGTGTATGTAGTTGTCAATTAAGGAAGATGTGATGTTAGAGAAACCATCTGTGTGGATGTCAAAAGTTAAGGCCTAGGTGGATGTTTTTAAAGATCTTTCTATTAATGTATGTTTGAATGTGGCATCTTGTAATAGTAAGCATAGTAAGAAGAGTAGTGACATTAAGATGGTATTGTGGTGAGAGTTGGAATGCATGGTGAGACTTATAGTGACCTAGAAATTGGGTGTGGTAGTTGAATGAAATGGAGTAGAGAAAATAGGTAAAGAAATAGGTGAAATATTGTAATAGAGTAGTTAGGGTATGAGTAGTAAGTGTTGTGTTTAGAGGGATACCTACAGGAAGCTATGTAAACAGCTGTGATGCTGGATGGGTAAGAATAATGTCAGGTAGGTTTGCGTTTATTGGGAGGTAGTAATGATAGGGAGGAGTTATGGTTAACTATGACTGTAATTGATATGGGGGTGGATGAGAATTGGGGGTAGGGTAGAAGAGTGGAGTGAGCCTGGGCGTAGCAGGTAGCACCACAAGGGGCCAATTCATGTAAGAAACAGTGAGGGGAGAGACTCTCAGGTTAGAGGCAGTGTTTGATTCAGCAGCCGCCTTGTTTTAGTTTTAGTTAAAGAAGATAGAAAATAAGAGATGTATGAAACTTTGAGCAACAGGCTTAATCAGTTTCTTTAGAATGTTGATTTCGGAAGGTTGGGATCAAATATAGGGACCCAAACCAACAGACAAAAAGAAGTTACACTAGCTGAAGGAGGGAAGGTGGGGGACCAAGTTATTGCAACCTGGTTGCTGTGCTCGCAACTATTACACCACACAAACCTAAAGATTAACTATATATACTGTAGTTTTCTGGGAATTGCATACATAAGGCAATATAGTGGTGATGTGGAAGTTTCTCAGGACCCAGATTCTTTTGGAGGGAGGTTCTTCTGGCTCCAACCACTGTCAGACGCATGATCTTCAGCCTGTCACCCCTGCCTTTTGTCGGTCCTAGCCAAACTGCATTCTGGGTCTATGAGTTTTGAATCAAAGCTTCTCTCAGAGATTGTCCTCATAGGATCTGACTTCCTGATTTGCTTCCACACTGGCAAATCTCACCAGTTCCAAGCACCTGTGATCCAAAAGGATCTCAGAGCCTAAGTATCGACACCAGTTCCAAGGGTTGGGGATTGTGTCCAAAGTTGTTGGAGCCTTCCCTCACTTTTGGAGCTTTGGCACTGGTTAGCTTGCCTCCAACATTTGTCTTGGAGCAAAGTTGACTCTGTTGCCAGGATCAGCCTAGTTTGGGTGGTGTTGGGCTCCCCTTCGATTTCTATCTTCAAGACAGTCAGAGAGCTCTCTTCTGGTGAGTGGACTTCCCTTAGTTTCTTGGCTCTGCCCATCCCCCAGTGAAAGGCCGTGGGTCCTGCCCCTGCTCCTCTTATCCCATGGGACAGCCAGTTCCTCTGAGACTTGAGATGCCACATTCAAGCCACCCCCCCCCACAGAATTCTTAGTTCTCTCTGGAGTGTCCCACCATAGAGGTTGCTCATAAACATCCATGCAGAAAAAAGCACTTCAACTCCCCACAGATGTCACTGACTGAAGACTCAGATATTGATGAAGGGGGAAGGGTTCCTTAGATCACCACTTAGGGGCATCTCATTCAAGGAGATCCTCAAAGTTTTAAGACAAAAAGGCAATTGACCATCCAAAGCCCGATCTCAAGAGTAATCAGTGTTTCTCAGGGCCTTTGGATCTGGCTCAGCTACTTCTTGGGTGGTCCATCCTCCTGATGAGATGGTGGATCTAATTTTATAGCAGGCAGACCCTATTCCATGCAGACTTGATAAGTTTCTTGTTGCACCAAAGGATCACCAACATTGGAGCAAAGCCCCAGCGATGGACACCATAGTAGTAGAGGCATCCACCAAAAAGATCCTGGCTGAAGAGAGTTCACCTGTTCATCCCCCTAACGGGGAGGCTAGGGCACTGGACAGGTTTCTGAAGTGAGTTTACACTTCAGCTACCTTGGCTTTGAGGACACTGAATTTATCTGGCACAACTGACGAGAGTTGAGAGAGATTGAAATGATGACTCTCTGCTTCCATGTCTGCAGAAGACTAGAAAACTGTGGAGTTGCAGCTGACCACCCTGCAGTCCTTGTCGAATGCCTCCAGGTATCTAATCTCCAGTGAAACTAAAGGCATCTCGAGAGCCCAGGTAAAGACATTACCATAAAGAGACATATTTAGATGCTCTTGTGTGACTTTGCAGAGCCTTTCAACACATCCTTTGTAAATGCCACTTTTGATGATTTTAATCTCTCTTCAGACCAAAAGTCAAGGACACGTGTTAGAAGTGAGCAAGGTGAGAAAACCCTTTCTTCCATAAGGATACGGACCCCCCCCCATGTCCTTTTCTAGAAACCAAAAGGGGAGGTAAGGTAAGAAACTATGGCTCCTGAAGTCTGAGGGGTTCTCTCCGGGCACTCCTGGAGATAGAGAGGGAGAATTCTAACAGTGGATGTCGCCCATGTGTCAGAGGAGGCCCACAGAATCAAAGCTTCCGGGGTCCATTTTCCCAAAGGCTTTATCAGTGCTCTTGAACAGTTACCTGACTGCCACAATGTGGAGACAGTTGGGGGGTGACCATGGATGCTTCCCAGCTGGAGGGGGGTATTACATGGTGAAGACTGTCCAAGGCACATGGTCCCCTTCTGAGGCCTGTCTTAACATCAGTGTGTAGAGATGAGAGTGGTTGTCCTAGCATTGTAGGCTTTTCAGGATGTCTTTCACCTAGATATTATTTCTATGCAGTCAGACAAAATGTCAGTAGTGTGGTGTAGCAACAAACAAGGTGTAGCACGTTTCTACCCATAATGTCGAGAAGCAGTGAGTGTGTCAGTGGGTGATATCATATGATTGCGTTCTGGTAGCAACACATGTACTGTGGAAGTCCAGTGTTGTGATGGTCAGGTTGAGCAGATATATCTTTCTACCTCAAGTGGTCCCTCAACCCATTAATGATGGAATAGATTTTTTTTCCAGTTGGGCTGGCCTTGCTGTGATGTTTTTGCCTTCCCCCACAGCACCAAGTGCAACAGGTTCTTTCCCCTGATTCTCCCAGAGGGGAAGTCTCGGAGGGATGCTGTGATGCACCTTTGGTCCCCTGGTCTCCGTCTTACTCCCTACTCTTTTAATTCCAGAGCTCCTACATAAAACATCAGAGAGGAAGATCTTAGTCATCCTCGGTGCCCCTTTTTGTCCTCAACATATGTTGTTTCCCTTTCTCTGGCCTCATTTGGTTTACCCTCACTGGGTGCTGGATCTTGATCCAAATCCCCCTCTCACCCATCTGGACTGCCTCACCCAGACGTTCAGGCCCTCAAGTTAACTGCTTGGTTTCTCCACATCCACTGATGGTTAGTAAGTCCATGCTGTCTTCCCCAATAATCCAAATTTTTGCATCTTTGGAGAGACCTTCTACTAGAAAAACTTACAAATGTAAGTGGAAAAGATTTTCTGTTTGCCTCTCAAAGGAATTTGGATCTTTTTTGGCTCCTATTCCTGATATTTTAGACTTTCTAGCATCTATTTTCCTTGCTGAGGTCAGTTGTTCTGTGATTAATGTCCATTTAGAGGCTTTCACATTTTCATGTTGGAGAAAAATCAGACTACCTGAGCTTCTCTTAGATTAGCCAAAGCTCTCCTGAGGGACTTCTTCCTTTGTAGACCCCCCCCTCTTAGTGACCCTAATCCTCTTTGGAATGTCTCCATTTTGCATCAAGCTTTAACCCAGCAACTCTTTGAACCTGCTGCCAGGGTGATTATCAGATTTTTGACTTGAGAAACGATTTTTCTAATGGTAATAATGTCAGCATGGAGAGTATCAGAACTATAGGCCTTGCTCCTCAAAACCTCCTTGTATCATTTTCTGCAAAGATAGGGTATCCCAGTGGAATAGTCCATCCTTTGTTCCCAGGGGAGCGTCTGAGATCTCACTGAACCAATAGATTAGTCTACCATTTTTCCTTTCCAAATTGTTCCATTTAAGGAGAACATTTACTTCACTTGCTTGATGTGTATATTGTCATTTTCATTTCTATCTCCATCATACCAAAATCTTCAGGAAGACGCATCAACTGTTTGCATTTCTAAAGCTAAGATGGGCCAATGAGTTTCAAAACTATCCTTAGCTAGATGGTTATCCAACTCTGTCAAGTTTACAAAGAAAAATGTTTGACCCTGCCTAGACCAGTTAAAGTGCATTCAGCTAGGTCTGTCTCAGCATTCTCAGCCTTTTTTTTTTTTTTTTTTACATCATAGCCTCAATTGACAATATTTGTATGACTACCACCTGCTCCAATGTTCATACATTTATTTCTCATTGTAAGCTGAATTTGTTGTCCAGGAATAGAGCAGCTTTTGGTTCAGCTGTCTTCCGGGATATCCTTCCATGAGACTACCCCAAGGGCTGAGTAGCTGGTGTCTCTGTCCTATCTGTTGAGGAATAGATGGAATAGACATCAGATACGAAAGTTATGTACTTAAAATGATAGGTCTGTGTTATCTGCTTCCATCCTTCCTCATCTCTCTGCCCTGCTTCCCTCTTCCATTCTATGAAAGATAATTCCTTTGGTTCCTGGTTTGACAGTATGATCTGCCCATGAATAATGCCGTACACTGTTTGAGCTCCAGAGCAATATTTTTCTAAAGATGCTTTGTGTTTTGGATTTGATGTCTGTTTGTTTTTTGCATTGTCATGTGGTTGCAAGCAAACTTGATCTGAGGTGATGTGGGGAGTAGAAGGGGATTATGGCTAAGGGAAGAGGAGCCTCAGCTATGAATCCTAAAGTCTTGATTGGCCAAAGTCAAATCTGAAGACTCGTCCATTGAGGAAGGGCAGAAGCAGAAAACACAGATATTGTCACAATAAGTGCATAACTTTAATTTTTTTCTGAGTTTTTGTTTGTGTTTGTATGTATGTATATAAGATGTATTGCTAAAGCTCAAATATAGCAAACATTGACACAGAAAGAATGAAGATACCAACATCAACATGCAACTAAGCATATGTCAAGAAACAGCTTCAGTGCATGCAAAATTTACAATAAAAATAATAACTTTTTTTGCAAGAGATGTAAGCACCCCTGCGCCCCATACAGCCTGCTAATTCTGTATACTGACTTCAGAGATTGTGTAAATATGGATTAAGGGAATATTCCCCAACCCCAAGACTTGTCTCAGACACCTGTCAATCATCTGCTTAGTTGATCATAAACAGTTGACTAAACAGCTGTTGACCAAACTAACATTCATTTTTGCATGCAACTCTTACATAAAATAGATAGCTACAGATATATATAGTAGTCTTCCGGGCTGATCCTGAAAATGGAACATCTAAATCACCATTCTATCCCAGTTAAATGAAAATAAAATGTCATCAATTAGTGGAGACAGAGTCCACCAATCACATGTATCTGTGGTACTTTCATATGTGCAGAGGGGTCTTCTACTACATTTCAGAGTTTCACAACTTCAAATTTCTTATGGTCGTGACCATAAGATCAAAGTTTTGAAATGTTGAAATGTAACTAAAAAAATAAAAACAAAAAAATTTTTTTTTATGTTTGTTGCAAGGGGGCAAGCTTCCCTGCACCCCCCCCCCCACAACCTGCTAATTAAGTATACCAACTCCGAGAGCACGCTACAGCGAGGAAAAGGGTAAATATACCGTTCCACAGTATGTCTTATCTCCATTTAAATGGTTTGAAGTTTCCAAACTTCGATCTTATGGTCTCAGCCATAAGAAATTCAAAGTTTTGAAACTTCGAAATTTAAAAGTAGACCCATTCAGAGTTATGGTAGCTTCTTATTTTGGTGGCCTTAAGTATGTATGATAGGCAGAAATATCAGTTCTGTTATTTAGCATTGTTTTCCTTTGAATGCTTTGCTTCACAGTTTGACATTAAAGTGGTTTATTCAATTTCTGGCATTTGGTGAGTTAAGTGCCACAGTACAGTCATATTACCTTCTTCCCTTGTTTAAAATGTTTATGAATCTTTTAGTAAAGTGTAATTAAACCACAACCCAGATAAATTCTATGTATCCCTCAGTGATATCAGCTAAGGGTTAACATGGGTTGTGTCTGTAGACTGTAATGCATGGACTTCAAACCAGCATAACTGCAGTGAAAAGCCTTCTGTAGAGTCTCATTGCTCTTTTATCTGTTTAAAAACTTTCATTTTGTGGCTTTCTGTAGTGCTTACTGTCTGTTGGCTAATAGTAATTGCCCTAGTTCAGATTTGTTGGCTCTGGGCTTGTTTGTTTCTACAGTGATTGTTCAAAGCACATGAACAGGCCATCTTGAATTAGCAGAAGCCTTCCTTTGCCTTGGCTAGGTTGTGTTAATTGGCTGCTGGCTAGTGGGTGCTGGTTCTTTTGTGTTTTATAAAAAAAAAGCTGTCTAAGGTTGTATCTTCTGGTATCTAAGCCCTAACTTTGAGAGGATTCCTGTCTGTACACACTGAGCAGAGTGGAGGAGAGGTGTTTACTACAACTCTGAGCTAAGATATATAAGTATCCTGATTTTTGGCTTATTTATACTGAGTATTGTTTCTAGCAATTTATATATAGCACTTTCTATTGCATGCTGCGTAGTTTTTAGTGTATTTTATTGCTATTAACTAATCTGCAAGGGTAACTGATTTGTTTGCAGTTAAAAGCATTCTCTAGAGTCTCATTGCTCCTTTGTCTGTTTAAAAACTTTCAATGTTCATCGTGTTTAACTGTTGCAGTCATTACAATTGGGTTATCCTGCTGGCAGGTTACCCGCAGTCAGCCTGAGTTCCAAAGTCTAGGTCCGGCGTCGGTGCTGTCGCCTCCTCCCTGATGTCAGTGCGCCAAGGGTATAAAAGATGCAGCCGACGCCATTTTCTTCAGTCTTTCTTGCCGCGCAGTGCCCGAAGCAAAAGCAGTTCGCAAGTGCCGGTCGGCCAACTCCTGAGATTTTCAAATTCAAATTTCAGATCCGAAGTCTTCATTAAAGCTAAGTACCCCGTTGGGGAAACTTTTTTCTTGCTCTAGACCGATGTCAGAAAAAGTTAATAATTGTATTTCTTGTGGGAAGCAAATACCTCATAAGAATTTTCATTCTAACTGTATTCCTTGCCTAGGCCCTGACCACGACGTTGCTAGTTGTCGGTTTTGTGCTAGATTTAACCAACGCATTATAAAGCGTCTGTACGATTTTGCATTTCATTATTTTGGCAGAAGATTTAACTATATAATGCCGTCGGAGCAACCTGCTACCGGAGTTTATAAAAAGCGCAAAGGAAAGGATAGGCACCCAAGGTCCAAAACTGACGACGAGGCTTCTGCTAGGCCTGTCGCCGGTTCTCATTGAGGCGCTTTCGCAGCCCCTGACGCTCGCTACCTCAGAGCCACAGGCCGCTTCCGACTCCCACGTGGAGCCGACTAGGCTGCTGGAAACTCGAGGTATTGGACACTCTGATACTGTTTCCTCAGATGGGTCCGGAGCCGCTGAGCAGGCATCGGCTTCTGAGGGTGTTTTCAGGCTTACACAGTTGTATGTAAAACCAACTTCAGCTTCAAAGGCAAAGACTAAAGCAGCTCTAAAGACAAAGAAACAAGTACAGCATTCTTCTGGACAGGCCTCCATGCCTAAAAAACAGTTGCTTAAAATGGCCGAAGACCTAATTACTTTGATCAGGGGTTCCCATCCCCCTCCTGATAAGAGGCCTAGGCAAGAGATAGAATATCCATCTTCAGATCAGATTTCCATGTCCACTGATTCTTCTTCTGACCAGGAATATTGTCTTCCTCCCTATGAGGATTCTGATGCTGAAGAATCTATTCCTTCAGCCTCTCCTCCTGAGGATTATTCTTTTGGGGAAACCCTACATACTATGAGGGAGCATTTCCACTGGGAGAGCCAAGATTACTCAGAATCCAAGAAAAGGCTCAGAGACTTTCTTTTTATTACCTCAGCACAGGCCCCTTGTTATTCCTCCTGTTTTAGACATTGTAGATGATGTATTTTCGGAGTCCGGACTGTCTCCAGACTCTGTGCCTCCAGCTCTTGTTAAGCCAGACAGATACTACAGGGTTCCTAATTCACATAAATTTCTTTATAAAAACCCTGCTGCAGACCCAGAAACTATCTCTCAGGGTCCCAAAGGGGTCAAGGCGTCCACTGCAAAAAACCCTATACCCTCTTATAGGGATTCAAGGGCTCTGGACAGATGGGGGAAAAGATTTATACTTCGGCTACCTTGACTGTAAGAGCTTTAAATTGTCAATTTCATATGCTTAAATATCAGCAATATCTAATGTCATTGCTTAAACAAAAAATGTTGACAAATTCAGAATGTGCAGAAAACAAAGAAATGCAGGATTTATTGCATGCTGCTGAACAAGTAGGAAAGCATACTTTGCAATGTGGTTTTGATTCTCTAGAGGCCTCTTGTAGGGCCGCTGTTACAGGTTCTGTCATTAGGAGACATGCTTGGTTAAAAGAACAGAATCTGCCCGATCATGTTAAAGCAAAATTATTAGATGCTTCATTACAACATGATACCTTGTTTGGTGTTAAAGCGGAAGAGGTTTTGAAGAAAATGGAGGACAAAGTTAAATCTATCCAAACAGTCAAGGATTTCTTACAGGTACAGCCTCCCAGATTTAGCAGAAACTGGCCTGCAAAGAATTGGTCCTTTCCAGTGTCAGACAGGCCATAAAGAGGTAGATAAAGATGCCCCAGAGGCAGAACACAGCCCCAAGGCTCATACAGGTTTAAACAATGGGGAGCTTCAATCTCCAAAAGCGGAGAAGAAAAATCACAGCCATACAGGAAACAGTCTCAATGACTTTCCCCTGCCAGCACCAAGCACTTACCTTCTGGCAGCTCCCTTGGGGGGGGGGGGGGGGGGACTAGCACTTTTTGCTAAAAATTGGCACAAAATCACTCAAGACAAATGGGTCTTAAATATCATATCCCAGAGCTACAGGTTCCATTTTCACACCCTGCCAAGGCCAAACGGTATGCCAGACCTGCCACGCAATCAATGGGCAGAGGCAGAAAAACAAATTTCATCCCTCATGGACATGAGGGCCATTCAACAAGTACCACAGCAAGAGCAGGGACAAGGATTTTACTCAAGGCTATTCTTGGTGCCCAGAAAGGACAAAACATGGAGACCTGTCTATCCTGAACACATTTCTGGACATTCCAAAATTCAAAATGTTAACTCTGCAGCAGCTTCTGCCCATGCTGGGCAAGAAGGCTTGGTTTGTGACTTTAGACCTAAAAGAGGCATACCTGCATGTCCCAGTCAGACAGTCATGCAGAAGATACCTCAGATTTATAGCTGGCTCAGTGCATTACCAATTCTCTGCACTGCCCTTTGGCTTATCTACTGCGCCCAGGGTCTTCACAAAGTGCCTGGCACCAGTAATTGCTTTTTGCAGACAAAAAGGAATTGAAATATATTCTTACTTGGATGACTGCCTTATTCAAGCAGAGAACAAGGAGACACTACTACAACATCTGGCATTTGTAAAAACATTACTAGCAGGCCTAGGGTACACAGTAAACGAAAAGAAATCAAAACTAGTACCCTCTCAAGAGATAATATTCCTGGGTGCAAGCTTAAATACAACTGCCCAAATGGCTTATCTCACACCAGTCAAGCACAGACAACTGACTACTTATTTCAAAATGTTGGCAACAAAGACCCAATTATCTGCAAGAAAAATTCTGCAGGCTTTGGGCTTCATGGCATCCTGCATTCTGCTAATTCCGTATGCAAGACTGCATATGAGGAAACTTCAATGGTATCTAAAAAGTGTTTGGACTCAACATTGCCACAGCCTGGAAACTATAATTACCCTCATTCCCTGCCTGCAACAGGAGTTTTGATGGTGGGCAAAAGCCTGTCACCACAACACGGGACAGCCACTCACCTTACCCACAGCCAGGCAGACATTGACAACAGATGCATCAGATTATGCCTGGGGGGGCACATATGGCAGGAAGATGTATTCAGGGCACATGGTCTGCAAGTCAAATGCATCTACATATCAATCAGAAAGAGATGCTAGCAGTTCAAATTGCCCTGACAGCCTTCAAGGATCTACTTCATCCAGGACAGCTACTGATAAAGATGGACAATACCACAGTCATGTGGTACATAAACAAGCATGGCGGCACACATTCTTACCCCCTCTGCAGACTAGCCATGAACTTGTGGGACACAACATTGACTTACAAGTACATCTGCAGGCACAATTCTTGCCAGGAAGGATAAATACTCTGGCAGATGAACTAAGCAGAAACCTAATGGATCCCCACGAGTGGAAATTGGATCCAAAAGTCTTCAGCATGATAACAAGGAACTGGGGGTGCCCGGACATAGACCTATTTGCCCCTCCTCACAACTGCCAACTACAAAGATTCTGCACAAGGACTTATCACAAGCAAGCATGGAAAGTGGATGCTCTGTCTTTCAGCTGGAAAAACCTAACAGAATATGCCTTTCCTCCTCTGCCTCTCCTCCCCAAGGTACTCCTCAAGGTCAGACAAGAGTAGCCAAAAATGATTCTGATTGCCCCAGACTGGCCTGCCAGCACTGGTACCCAATCCTAAAGAGCTTGTCCCAATGCCTAGCTTGGACACTACCTCAAATTCCTCACTTATTGACTCAACAAGACAGACAGATACTGCACAGCCAACTCAGGACCCTAAACCTGGCAGCATGGCGGATAATGTAGCCATTCAAGACAGTTATGGATGTTATTTTGGAGGCCAGGAGGCCTAGCAACAGAAAATCTTATGTAGAAAAATGGAAGAGATTCTGTGCTTGGAACCAGGCACAAGGTATTGACACGAATGTTCCAAATATTCCTCAGATTTTACAATACTTAACTGAGATGCTGGATAAAGGCCTTTCCTTTTCATCCATTAAAATTCATGCCTCTGCCATTTCAGCTCATTACAATACAGAACCACCTATTTTTTCACATCCATTACTAAGGCAGTACCTCAGGGGGGCCAAAAACATAAGACCCCCAAGGAGAGCACCAATACCTGCGTGGTACCTCAACTATGTCTTGGAAAAACTTACACTGCCTCCCTTCAAGCCAGCCTTTGCAGCTGATATAAAATTCTTATCCTGGAAAACAGTTCTGCTCCTAGCAATAACCTCCTCTAGACGAGTCTCAGAGTTACAGGCACTCATGGCTGTGGAACCTTTTATCATTTTCCATCCTGACAGGGTTTTTCTGAGGACAAACCCTACCTTTATGCCTAAGGTAGTGACCAGTGTGGCCCTTAACCAAACAATTCACTTGCCTATCTTTTACCCGAACCCACAAAATAAGGGTGAGACTTCTGCATTCTTTGGACATTCACAGACAGCTACGCTTCTACTTGGACAGAACCAAAGCTTTCAGAAAGACTGAACAACTTATAGTAGCATATGCTACAGGGTCACAAGGAAAACCTATCTCAAAGCGGACTATTTCCAAGTGGATAGGCCACTGCATTAATTTCTGCTATTCACAGCATGGCAAATCAGTGCCTAAGGGCATTAGGCCACATTCTAGCAGAGCAGCACCCACTTCAGTAGCCTTCCTCAGAGGAGTACCAACCAAAGACATCTTAGAGGCTGCAACTTGGAGTTCAGTGCATACTTTCGCAAAGCACTATCACTTACCTCTCTATTCTAAATCCAGGGCAGGCTTTGCCACTGCAGTTCTGCAGGGCCTGATAGCCTCTCCTAATCCTATTTAGCTCCAGCCTCCCAACCATAGCTTTGGGATTCAACCCAATTGTAATGACTGCAACAGTGAAACACGGTGAACATAGTACAGTTGTGTACCTACCATAAATGTAGATGTTCCGAGTGTATTCACTGTTGCAGTCCAGGTTACCCTCCCTCCATCCCCCTTTTCCTTGCTGGGACTTATCTGTACTTCTCTATTCTATACAACCTATGTGGTGTATTTGCTTGTAGATGAAGGAAAAGTTGTTTTTTTGGTTATGCATGCTTTTTGGCATTAGTGAGCCTACCATTTTAGGGGCACCTGACATCTGGGGCAAGAAAAACTGAAGAAAATGGTGTCGGCTGCATCTTTTATACCCTTGGTGCACTAACGTCGGGGAGGAGGCGACAGCAACCGACGCCGGGCCTAGACTTTGGAACTCAGGCCGACTGAGGGTAGCCTGCCAGCAGGATAACTCAGTTGTAATGACTGCAACAGTGAATACACTCGAACATCTACATTTATGGTAGGTACACAACTGTACTTTTTGTGGCTTTCTGTAGTGCTTACTGTCTGTAGGCTAATAGCTTTAGTATTTGTTCCCACCCTCCCTCCGTGTTGGTGTTTCATTGTTATAATTGGTGGCTTTGCAGTTGCCCGCCCCTACTTTAAATCTGATCTGGGACACTCCTCCCAGTCTAGTGTTATTAGCTCATACTACCTAATACAGAGAGAACATTTGAGAAGGCCTTCTGTTTCTCCTCTTTCCCTTTCAAAAAAAAAATAAAAAATTTGCCTCAATCTATATTTTAGACTAGAGAATTTATTATAACTGTAATTGCCTTAATATTGGTACAACCCAAGTGCTCTAGGTTGCACTGCATCTGAATTTTTGTGTGTTTTAGCTGCTTTTCTGCATATGTAGACTAGCTACTTATTCGTGCCTCTTAAATCGTTTTTCAGCTGTGCACTTGCCTTGCTTCATCTAAAAAGTTTTAAATTGCTAATTTTGTAGAGTTTTAATTGCATTTACTGTTTAGGACTACACACTCAAGTGTGTTAGCCTTTTCTGTGTTTATTTACTATATTATTGCATTGTTTAGCCTGTTTCAACAACAAAAAAAATACTATCTTGTTTGCTCATTTCCCACCTTTCCTAGCCAGTCCATATCCCAGGCTTTGCTTGTCTCAGGACTATTTTCTGTGTTCAGAGCTATCTAGACCTTGCTGTGGTAGAGGGAAGTCCTACTGCTTACCAGTGGGAATGGTGAGCATTGTACTGCCTATCTAATGCTAGAGGAGCGGTTTCCAGCTCTGAAATTGTAATTTTATTACCCTTTTTGGGCTGATTTATATCCCTTTCAACTTTCTGGCTTAAAAACGCTTGTATTTGCACATTTTTCGCATCGTGCAGCACTGCAAGGCTACAGTTAAACTATTCTAGGTGCCAGAAAGGCTGCTCTTCAAATTTTCCTTTAAAACTAGCTGGTTTCTCAGTAGTAGCACTAAAATCTGAACCCCTGTTACTAGCACTTGCTCTAGAACCTGCTGGAAAGTACTAGGAAGCCTGAAACTGATACAAGCACTCAGCTCTCCTTGTCAATAAGGAGAAATAAATCATAGGCAGTCAACAGCCTATAACTGCAAAGTATCTTGCAAAGGTAAGGGAAAACAGCTCTTAAACTTAACAGAAAAGCACCTAAACAGGCATGTCCAAGGGTCAGCTTCCAATGATTTCTCCTGTCCACTTGGTGAATCCTGGGGCAATGTGGCAACTGCCTCATGTACACAAACAATCCTCTCCTCCTACCACCCAACATTACAACCTGCGAGAGATGCACATACATAGCTAAACTGGAAGCAAAGCCCTCTCCGGCCAAGATTGTGCTAGTCAGTCATGAGGAGAAGGTTAACACCTGCATTCCACCTCAAGCCGCTCATAGCCCTTCAAAACCCACACCATCAACACCCACACATAGCAACACTAAACCCACATATGCAGAGGTCCTTAACATTAACCTGTCCAAGCAGCAAGGACCTCCGAAGCTGAAACGCAAACAAACAGCAGTCACAACCAAAGTGACACATAGCTGACAACACCAGTGTGCCAGCCAGCAACAGCCCCTAAGGCAAGACAATGTACCCAACACTTTAGTCATAGGTGACTCTGTAGTCAGGCACACTGATGTCCCACTCACCAGGCTGAACAAGGAGAAAATTACAGTCAGCTGCCTGTCGGGTGCCTGGATTCACCACGTAACGCATGCACTCAAGTCACTCCACAACAAGTACAAATACGACTCTGTCATTGTCCATGCTGGAGTGAATGACTTGAAACGTACCTCCCTGGACTATATGAAAAGAGACATGGAAGAGCTCTTGGATCATGTGACCCAGGCAAGTATGACCCTAGCCCTGAGTAGCATCCTGCCTTCGCCCAGAATGATACCACAGTATAAAAACAAAATGATTGACTTCAACAATTGGCTAAGCTTCTTGTGTCATTCAAAGGGGATCCAGTATTTGTCTGCCTGGGAAGACATGATCAACAAACCATGATGCTTTGCCAGAGATAGTCTGCACCTGTCACCCCTGGGATTCAGGTTACTGGCTAAAGCTCCTGCCACCCCTATAGTGCCTTTTTTAGACAAGGTTCTAAGGATAAAACCACCACCGTAACAGATACAAGCATGCAAAATCTGAAGGTAATGCTACTCAATGCTAGAAGTCTAAACCTCAAAATGCACTCTCTCGAGGCACTCCTAAAAATGGAGAACATCTATATCTGTGCAGTAACTGAGACCTGGTTCAAGGCTCCAGAGAGCACCCCTGCAAAACCAGGCTACAATTCTTACCACACTTTTCGGCCACAAAACCAAGACCGAAACACTAAAGGTGGAGGAGTGGCTATATTCACCAAGGATATTCACACCTCCAGGCTAGTTGCCCAACACAATGCATCTGAAATTCTCCAGGTGCAACTAACACTGGGTAAGACTGCAATCCAAATTGTAGCTTGCTACAGATCCCAAACCATGCACCAAGATTCTCACTACACCTTTCTAAACATACTGGAAAATATTAAGATACAACCAAATACCTTAATACTGGGTGATTTCAACTACCCTGCCATTAACTGGGAAAACTACTCGGGTACCAGCTCCTTTTCCCAACGGTTCTTGGAATTCATAAATTCCAATGCCCTGGATCAACTAATCCATTGTCCCACCAGGGGCTCCAATATCCTAGACCTGGTCATTACCAACATGGGAGATAGATGCTCCACACCAGTGGTCAACCCCTCATTGGTCAGGTCTGACCATAAGCAAATCACCCTTGACATCCACATCCCACCGCACCCCCCAGTAAGGAAACCTCCTTAAAAAAACTTCTCCAAAGCCATCTTCATGCTACTGAAGTCAGAAGTGACAAACTTCACGACACCCATGCAGACGGGATCTGGAAGTTCGACTGCAGAATCCTACACTAAGGCACTGTACGAGCACATCCACTCGTGCATAAATCGTGCCATCCCAAATAGAACCAAGATTCTCTTCTCCAAAAAAAGGAAGCCAATCTGGTGGTCCCTTGCTATAAACAAACTATACAACAGAAGGAAGAAACTGTTGCAGAAAAGAAGAAAATCCCAGGATGCAAAAAACTCCCTCACCAGTCTCAGTAAGAAGCTGAGATCCCTCATAAAATCCTCAAAAGCTAGTTATGAAAATAAAATTGCCAAAGATTCCAAAGGCAACCACAAGGCATTCTATAATTATGTCAAGAATGTAAATGGTAATGCTCAGATCTGTTCTTAGCTACAACAGAATGGCATTAAATATACTGATCTCAAGGATATTGCCAATATTCTGAAAAATCGATTTAGTGCCAACTTCACCCCCCTAAAGGGCCAATCTCAATACCAAAAGATTGCCAAATTCCGGTAATCACGGCCACACAAGTAGAAACCACGCTTTCAAAAGCTAAGAATACAGCATCCATGGGACCAGATGACATCCCAGGCTGTGTACTACATGAACTACAAAATGAACTGGACCTCATCTAAGTGTCATGTTTAATCATAACCTCAGGCTTCGTGCCCACTGAGTGGCGCACATCTACAGTTATCCCGCTCCACAAGGGAGGGGTCCGCCTTGGATCCCGGGAACTACCTTCCTGTAAGTCTGACAAGCCTGATCTGCAAGGGCATGGAATGCATTATCATGGAACTTATAAACAAAGACATTGGCAACCTTGAAGCACTGGACCCCACCCAGTTTAGGTTTGTGAAGGGCCGATCTTCTCTCCTGAATCTGATTGACTTCTTCGAATTAGTCTCCAGAGCTGTGGACGAGGGTAAGGCGGTCCACATAGCCTATCTGGACCTCGCCAAGGCCTTTGACACCATCCCCCACTCTGGAATCATAGATAAACTTGCTAAGCTGGGCATAAATCCCTACGTCACTCGATGGGTTGCCAACTGGCTTACTGACAGAACTCAGACTGTAAAAGTAGCCGACTCCAAATCCAGCTCCAGACAAGTGGGGTACCTCAGAGTTCAGTCCTGGGACCACTCTTGTTTGGCATTTACTTCTCTGAAGTACAGGCCAACACTAAGGGACTGTGGCTAACAAAGTTCGCAGACAACTGCAAACTGGGAGCCATTATTGAATCCCCAAATGATGTGGATATTCTACAAAAGGGCCTTACAGAAACAGATGCCTGGTGCCAGCGCCATGGGCTCAAGCTTAATGCCAAGAAATGTATAGTTATCCCCTTTGGGAAAAAAACATGTACCCATGAATTACCACATAGGTGGCAGGACACTAATCATCAAAAGTGTGATGAGAGACTTAGGGACACAGGTGGACAGTGGTCTCACTTTCGATAACCACATCGCCACAACAGTCTGGAAATCCTTCTATGTGCACACCTCATCATTAAGGTCTTTTCATCCAGAAAGAAGGAGGTCATTGTCCCACTGTACTCATCCCTCATTAGACCCATTATAGAGTATAATGCCCCGTTTGGTATGTACCTCACAAGACATCTGCAACAGCTGGAAAGGCCACAGAAATACCTCACTAAAAGAATCACAGGCCTAAAGCAGATGCCATATGCTGACCGACTAAAAAAATCTCCAGCTATACTCTGTGGCATATCGTCTACTCAGAGGCGATCTCTGCTTAACATACAAAGCCATGTCAAACCCTGAGCTGTTGGACATGCTCCACTTAAAGAAATCCCAATCCATCAGAGCCACACGCTCCAGGGATCTAAACCTTGTCATCACAATGAACAAAACCTGCTGGAGGGATAGGTTCCTGACCCAGAGACTCCCCATACTCTGGAATAGACTGCCCATACATGTCAAGCAGAGCGCCTCATTGGCCCTCTTCAAAAGGAACCTTGATGATTGGATGGGAGATGGGATGTTCCCCCCAGGGATCATGTCAGTCACCCTGCTAGACAGGGGTCCAGAGAAGTAAATATTGTGGGAAGAAATATCCAGGGAATTGTTATGGCTAGGCTTGCATAGGCCCTAGCCTAGTACCAACCTATGAGGGGAGTTATTAGACTACTTTTCTAGCTACACTTCCTGCATTACGTTTTGTCTTAGAGGTTGTGGCCCTTGCCTGAATTTGCTATTCTTCACACAGCACTAGTGGTTATTTGAGCTGGAGACCGCCCACTCTCATGGATACTTTTCCCTAAGATGGCATCAATGAAGTTAAAGTTGGTTTATTTTCAGTGGCTCAACATTAAGGAGTGCAGTACTTTCAGAATTGCTGGTTGAAAAGAAGTGTCTGAAAATGTTTGCTAATTTGGCAAAAATACTATTTGGCACTTTCTTCGCCACATAGTGGGGTGCGAAGAAACGTTTTTTGGTTTGTTTTTTTGTTTTGTTTTGTTTTGTTTTTTTGTTTTGTTTTGTTTTGTTTTTTTTTCAACTAAAGAAATTCTTTTATTTGTTTCATAAATTGTTAATAGACCATAGGAAAAAGAAAACAGAAGAAATATTTCCTAGAATATTATGTCCTGTTTTCTTCTTTTTTTAAGTTAAATCCTTCAAAGTTGGAAAGGAACGAAGATGTGAACACTAACCTCACTCACCTGCTAAATATACTTTCAGAGCTGGTGGAGAAGATTTTCATGGCTTCAGAAATTCTGCCTCCGTAAGTCATTGGTGCTCTTATTGAGCAGTTCCCATTCATTATTTGCATAGCAGTCTTCTGATCCTGTTTAAAGTTGCATGTTGTTTTATAATTGTTTACTATTTGTATATATGCTTTTGGGATTATCTGGTTAACAGTACAAAGGTAATCTTGCTTTTGTAGGAATTAAGTACTACATGTTATGCATAAGTTTCACTGAACTTTTGACCATGAAAATTAGCAGTATAACTGTGATGAGTTATGAAACAGAATAGTCATTGGGCCCGGGTTGTGGCCATCCTTTATTTCTAGTGTAGAATGTTTGGTACCTTAATTCAGGCCATCAGATAATGTGATGATGACAGCATTTGCAGAATCTTGTAGACTAAGAATGTTGACCTTATGGCACATAGTTTAAATGCCACATATGTACTTGTTTTTCTTCACCTACTGGCTATGAACTGTAGAACATGCAAAGTGTGGTGGTAGTTGTCCTTAGGGAATCCTAAACATGTTCAAGTTTTCCTTTAAAATTCTCTAGTAGTATTTATAACATCAAATCCGCATAGGAAAATTCAGCTTTAAGGCATTTTGGAATGGAGTAGCCAACATCTTCTGTTAAGCAAACGTATTACTTAGTGTTTTAAGAGTGACTGCCACAGGCCTCAGTTTTGACTAATTTAGTTTCTCACACCATCATGAAGTCTGCACAGGGAAAAGCTGCAAGACAGTTGTCATAGTCTGTTAACCACTGGGAGTTTTAAAGTAGCATGGTATGTCTTCAGGCAGTATCTTCTAACTTTCTTTCATTTTATTTTGTTTATCAGTGTAGTTTGACTGTGCATGACCCATTTTCATTAGAGGTGCAAGGGGAAGAAAACTAAACAAAAATAGCTTGCCAAAAATATATTATCTGTAAATTGGGCAGGGTGCAGAAAAAACACCAGTCGTAGGAAATTTGTTAGTAATTTCAGATATTCACAGTGGTTGCAGAGGGATACAGTCTGACATGCACAACACAAGCATTATAAATTGAACTGATGCATATTCTAGCATGTTGAAAAAGAAATGAGCGAGAATAAGTTGTATTAATCTGTTATAAATTTAAGAGTATGGTAGAAGGAAAAGGAGGGAAATGTGAATGTACAAGTTTGAGAAATTGAAGTAGGATGAAAGGTGGCAGTTTAAAAAGAAATACACACACTTGAAAATTAAGACAAGCAGAATATCAGGTGATGTCAAAAGAACAGCTGCAGCCACAGTTACAGATAGGGTGGAGGGGTCTCAGAGTGTTCACGAAGAACCTTTGTAATCTGTACAAGTGATAATGTTAATCGTAATGATACATAGCTATGGGTTTGACTCCTCACCTTTGAGATTACCCAGCATGTGAATGCCTTGAAAATGTGGCCTGAATTCCTGAGCTTTCAGACGTACCTCTGAAGGGCCACCTTCCCATGCCATACATATTAGTGAGACTCGCATGATAAAGAGGTGGTGTGCCCACATCGTCTTCAGTTCTTTTTTTTCTGCACAAAGAAATCAGAAGTCTATTGAGACCATCCTTGGCGCCATCTACAGCTGTGCTAAGTATTCAATTTGGGAATAAATTATTACTCATTTTTGTCTCCTCTTTGTATTGTGATTGGCTGATTAGTGCTCTCTCCTGCTTTGGGTTAGGTATTCTGCTTTTTTTGTACATGAATGTGCAGGTTCAGAAGAAGAAACTACCTTCTATTTTTTGGACAGAAAACTGATCCTTCCCATATGCAGCAAGTAGGTATAATTTCTGCAGTGTCAGCTCCACTGATGCTTGCTTCATTCCCTTCAAGACTTGACTACAAGTGGCACGTGAAGAGTATGTGGTGGTGTGGCAGAAAATTTATCTGCTACCACCATCCCTACAGGAGCCTTGGAACAACTCCTTTTTCTAAAAGAAGGTGTGAGCCCTCAAAGGAGCTTTCCTTTGATTCATATGTGGCTCTGGAAGACTTCCTAAGTTACACCTAGTTGCAGCTCAGCTGAGATACTGAAGATAATGAGGCTTTGTTTTTAGGTTCTCCCCCATATAATATATTCTTTAGGGAAGATGCTAACTTCTTGCAGGAATATTTTAAATGAATTAAAATGTGTCTGACTGTCACATGCACTACCTTGATTTGCTAGGGATAGAGGAGCCTAAGCCTACAGCTATCCCTCTGTTATACAAGTTTTCAAGGGCACACCTGAGAATGCTACTTTAGAACTTGACTCTCAACAACCCACATATAGAAAGTCTGATCAGTTTTATAGGGGTGAGGACAAATTCAGGTATATATACAGTAGGTGAGACTGATGTCATTTCATTGGGTGTGGCTAGAGGGTTACTGTTTGTGACAGTAACTAATACTTTGCTTTTGTCCGGTGTAGGTTTGGAAAGAATTTAGCTACATTTGGCATTAGGGCTATTAACTGCAAGGTGGGCATGCCCCGTGTCAGGGGGACATTATAAAACAGGTCATATATATGTGCTAAAGATACCAGATGCTTTTTAGGCATGAGGTTAAATGTGGTTGTGATAACACTGACACTTGCTGTAGGATGGCGCTCTAGGCACTGTCATCAGACTGCACAAGTAACAGTGGAAAATTGTCTGCCAGAGAGAGATGCAGAAAGGCAACCATTAAAAATGTCCTGCTCAAGTATTTTATTTTATGGACCCTCCATTTCAGAAGATTAGAAGAGAAAGCCAAAATTATCTTGACATTTAAACATCTCTTTAATTCCACCATACCATACTATAACAGGCGCTTTCCCACTAGGAAGTGGCTGTTCTATCATAAAGTAAGAGAGCAAATTAGGTCAGGCAAAGCCAACTTTTAGGTTAAGATAGCCTCCCAGGTGAAAGATGACCATAAGGTCTTTTACAGCTGTGTTAGAACTCTGAAGGGCAGCACACATCAGTGTGTTGAACTGGTGGTTAAAGGTGCCACATTCACTGAACCTTGCAATAATAGTGAACCTGTTAGCAGACAAATTCATTTCCAACTTTGCCCCCAATAATACCCGCAAACATAACCCCTCCCAACTATAACTAGAGAGCATGTACTGGCTGCACTCACTAAAGCCAAGAACATGGTCTCAGTGAGTCCCTTGTGACATCCCAGGATGCCTCCTGAGTAGCCTAAAAATGCAACTTCTCGACCTGTGGCATCATTATTTAACTATAGTCTTTAAACAGGCTTTGTGCCACATGACTGGAGGACTGAAATGATCATTCCCCTTCATAAGGGAGGACCTTCAACAGATGCTGGAAATCACAGACCCATTAGTCTGACTAGTCTTGTTTGCAAAGCCATGGAAGGAATTATCATGGACGTTATCAACAAGGACACATGAGACCTCCAGACACTGGCTTCATCCAAGTCTGGCTTTGTCAAAGGAAGGTCATGCTTAGTGAATCTGGTGGACTTCTTTGAAAAAGTCACTGAGGCAATGGATGAGGGGAAAACTGTGCATACTGCCTACCTACATCTGGCTAAGGCAGTAATAGAGTACATTGCATCGTTTGGCGTGTACTTGACTAGGCACAGCAGCTGGAGTTACCTCAGAAGTTCCTTACAAAGAAAATACAGGTGTAAATAGCATATCCTATGCGAGTAGACTATAAGCCCTGTTAATTTACTCTGTCTCCTATCGACTGTTAAGAGGTGACCTCTACCTGTCCTACAAGGCATTCACAAATCCAGCCTTGATGGAGCTGCTATATATCTGCAAGTCAAACAGAATGAGGGTCACCTGATATAGGGAACTAAACTTGGTCAACGACTCAAACAAAACCTGATGGAGAGATGGATATGTGTCTCAGAAATTGCCCCTTCTTTGGAACAGGTTTCCTATTCATGTTAAGCAGAGCCCTTCCCTGGGCCTCTTCAAACACTGTTTGGATCAAAGGATGGAGAAATCACAAATTCACACTCTGGGCAGTACCTTTGTCCCTTAAGGACAGGAGCAGTCTGTAAGATACCCAAAGCATAGGCACAAATCCATGCCATCATCTTGCCCCTAGGAGACATATATTGGGTTATATTGGCTAGACTTTTAAGGGCTCTTAAGCTGTTAGCCTAGTCATCTCCTATGAACCTATTTGATACAGTACCTCATTTGCGCATTATCAGCAAACTTGCAGAACAGGGTAGTAACTCTCATACAACATGCTGTGTAGCTCGCTGGCTCACTCATAAGACCCATGAGGTTAAAGTTGGTGAAGCCACCTCCACAGAGATGCCAGCCACCAGTGGATTTGCCCAGGGCTGTGTGCATACTTCTGTTTGGCATCTACTTCTCATATGTCAAAGCCATTGTTAAAGGCCTCTGGCTAACTAAGTTTGCAGATGATTGCAAACTAAGAGCAGTCACTGAATCCCTCCAAGACGAGAATACCTTTCAAGAAGGTCTAATACAGACAGATGCTTGGTGCCAAAGCCATGGCTTAAAACTCAATACCAAGAAATGCATTATAGTACCTTTTGGGAAGTCTGCCACCACGGGTAACTAAGTTATTAATAAAATACCCTTAAAAGTTGATTCACTAGTTAAGGAACTGGGAACTTGTGTAGTTGGTAACCTAGTCTTCAACCAACATGTGTATAAGGTAGTAAGAAAATTTTTTTATGTTTGTCAGCTTATAAGTAAGGGCATGGCATCTAGGTCCAGAGAGGTTGTCCTATCACTGTACCTTGCCCTCATCAGGCCCATCATAGAGTTTAATGCCCCTTTCAGTATGTATCTGAATAGGTGCATACAACAACTCGAGTATCCACTAAGGTGCCTTACAGAAAGAATACAGGGAATAAACCCAATGTCCTACACTGATCGTCTTGAAAACCTGTCTCTTCACTTGGTATCATCCATTGGTCCAAGTTGCTCTTAAATATGGATAAAGAGGAACTCTGCTTCACATGGATGAGGAGCTTGATGTCCTTCAAGGATGCATCTGCAGTCCTAACAAATGGGTTGTCCTGTCGTCAGGCAGCCCTTCGGTCGGCCGGATTCCAAAGTCTGGGTCTGGCCTCGGCTGGTGTCGCACTTCACCCGACGTCATCTCTGCTGGTCTTCGGGTATAAAGGCATCAGCCGACGCCATTTTCCTCAGTCTTTCTTGCCGCGTGGCGCCCGAAGCAGAAGCTGTTCGCAAGTGCCGGTCGGTCAGATCCAGAGATTACTACTACCGAATACTACTTGAAGACTTCTAAAAGCTAAGTACCCGTTGGGGACTCTTTCTTGCCTCAGCCGATGTCAGAAAAAGTGAATAACTGTTTAACTTGTGGGAAACAAATACCTCATAAAGATTTCCACTCTTACTGCTTACCTTGTTTAGGCCCAGACCACGGCGTAGCAGCCTGTTTAGCCTGTGCTTCCTTCAACCGACGAACGCTTAGGCGTCGGTCGGAGTTTGCTGAACAGTTTTTCGCTCAGATTTTGTGTACATTATGCCGCCGGATCCTCCGACTTCTCAAATTGTTAAAACGCAAAGAAAAGACTGACACTCGCTGTCCGCGGTTTCGGCGAAACCACGGTTAAGCAAACGCGAGTGTCTCGGTTTCGCGAAACCGAGCAAACGGGTCAATCTTCAGCCGAATCCATGACTACTACCGAGGCTCCTGCTACCCTAGTTGAATCGGCCTCTGAAGTTTTGCCTATTAATGTGGTTCCTCTAGAATTATCGGACACCATCCCTTTGGATGTCTCTACCCCAGCACGTGGTGCTGCTAGGCCTCCTGCAGCCATGTCTATAAAGGCCTTTGCCAGGGCTAAAGCAGCCAAATCTGCTAAATCTGTGCCTGTTAAGCCCCCCTCACACAGGCCCAGTTCCAGTTTTCAAATGCTTACTCTGGCAGAGGATCTCATCTCTTTAATAAGGGGATCCCAATCTCACCCAGACAGGGCCTCTCAGCCTCCAGAAAAGAGACCTAGAGCAGAGCCCCCTGAGCCAGTGTCCTCGGATGATTCTTCTGATGATTCAGACAATACAGACCATCCAGAGGCTCCTTTTTCTACTTATGAAGATTCCGATGCTGAAGAATCTATTCCTTCTGCCTCTCCACCAGAGGAATTTTCCTTTGGGGAAACCTTACATGCCATGAGAGAACAATTCCAATGGCAGGGACAAGATTTCTCTGATTCAAGAAAAAGGCTTAGGACCTTTCTACATTTACCGCAACATAGGCCCTTAGCTATACCTCCAGTTCTTCCTGTTGTGGATGATGCATTTAATGATGTTTGCACTGCTCCTGATACTTTACCTCCAGCCCCTGCCAAGCCCGATAGGTTTTACAGGGTACCGGACACTCATCACCACCTATACAAGGCTCCCCTTGCAGATCCTGAGACTATCTCCCAGGGACCTAAGGCAGTAGCTTCGACCTCAGCAAAAAACCCTCTCCCTTCTGAAAGGGAATCCAGGTCCTTGGAGAGATGGGGTAAAAAAGTTTACACCTCTGCTACTCTCTCAGCTAGAGCTTTGAACTGTCAGTTTCATATGATCCAATACCAAGAGTTTATGCTTGATCAGTTAACTAAGAAACTGTCCTCTGATGATTCCTTAGATAAGAAATATGTTTTAGAAATGGTGAATAACATTCAGCAGGCTAGTAACCATTCTTTAAAATGTGGCTATGATGCACTGGAGGCTTCATTTAGATCAGCCATGACTGGCACAGTTATAAGAAGGCATGCATGGTTGAAAGAACAGGGCTTGCCGGATCATGTTAAAGCAAAGCTATTAGATGCTCCTATGGATAAGGTCAGTCTATTTGGTTCTCCTGCCCAGCAAGTAATGAAGAAAATGGAAGAGAAGGCAAAATCTGTACAAACAGTTAAATATTTCTTACAGGTTCAGCCCCCAAGGTTTAGCAGGAACTGGCCTTCCAAAAATTGGTCCTTTCCAGACTCCTCTAAATCTCAGAGAGGCAGGAATAGACGTTCCAGAGGCAGAAATCAATCCAGAGGAGGTGCCTACAGAGGACGCCAGTGGCAAGGCAATAACCAACGAGGCACAGACACAACCACTGCCACTGCAACCGGACAATCACAGTGACTTGGCTCTGACTCCGCCTACCAGGGAACAAATAGCAGCACCCTTAGGCGGAAAGTTAGCCTTATTTTCAAAAAATTGGCACTATATCACAAGAGACAAGTGGATTTTACAAACTATAGACCAAGGCTACAGGTTTCATTTCCACACCTTACCAGTAAAAAGAGGAATGCCAAACCTACCTCCAAATCAAAAAACAGAAGCTCTAAAAAAGATAGCTCAATTAACAAAGATGAGAGCTGTGGAAAGGGTACCACCTACAGAACAGGGCAAAGGATTCTACTCCAGACTCTTCCTAGTACCAAGAAAAGAGAAAAGTTGGAGACCTATTCTAGACCTGTCCACCTTAAACACATTCATCATTGTTCCAAAATTCAAAATGCTGACCCTACAGCAACTTCTTCCCATGCTGGGCAAGGAGTGTTGGCTGGTAACTCTAGATCTCAAGGAGGCATACCTGCACGTCCCCATACGACCAAATTGCAGAAGATACCTCAGATTTCTTGCAGGATCAGAGCATTATCAATTCTCAGCATTGCCCTTTGGCTTATCTACTGCACCCAGCGTATTCACAAAATGCCTGGCATCAGTAATCGCTCATTGCAGGCTACAGGGAATCCAAATTTATCCATACCTGGACGACTGACTGCCTGATACAAGCGGACAACAAAAGCAAGCTGACAAAAGACTTACAAAGAGTCATTTGCTTACTACAAGCCCTGGGATACACAGTCAATTTAAAAAAGTCAAGACTGATACCATCCCAAACAAGAACATTCTTGGGTGCAGAATTGGACACAGTAAAACAGATGGCATTCCTAACTGCAGAAAAACAAGAACAACTCCCTCTTTACTTCTTGGCATTAACAAAGCAGAACAAACTAACAGCAAGGAAAGTACTGCAGGCCTTGGGCTTCATGGCATCATGCATAATCCTGGTCCCCCATGCCAGACTACATATGAGAAAGCTACAGTGGTACCTAAAGAATTTATGGTCTCAACACAGGCACAGCTTAGAAACTGAAATACCACTAATCCCATGCCTGAAACAAGAGTTCCTATGGTGGGCTCAAGCATGCCAGTCAAACCCAGGCTTGCCCTTCCACAACTTTCAAGCAAGCCAAACCATCACAACGGACGCCTCAGACCTAGGTTGGGGCCACACATGCTGGACAAATGCATACAAGGATTATGGACTCCAGACCAGCTGCACCTGCACATAAATCAAAAAGAAATGCTGGCAGTAAAACTAGCAATCCAGAATTTCAGACCATTCCTCAAAGAAGGCCATTTAATGATAAGGACAGACAACACCACAGTCATGTGGTACATCAACAAACAGGGAGGCACTCATTCATACCCCCTATGCCGAATGACTCTGGACCTATGGAATATGGCTCTGAGCTACAACATCCAGTTACAGGCAATATTTGTACCGGGAAAAGAAAACATCCTAGCAGACATGTTAAGCAGAACTACCTCGGATGCTCACGAATGGATGCTACACCCGGACATCTTCAAGGCCATCACACAGAAATGGGGAATGCCGCAAATAGACCTATTCGCATCCCCACTCAATCACCAGCTCAAGAAATTCTGCACAAGGACATACCACCCATTTGCATGGAAGGAGGACTCTCTATCCTTCAGTTGGAAAGGCCTGACAGCATATGCATTCCCACCTCTTCCTTTGATGCACAAGGTACTACTGAAAATCAAAGAGGAACGTCCAAGGATAATTCTGATAGCTCCAAATTGGCCAAGACAGCACTGGTATCCATTGCTGAGGAGCATGTGGACACTACCCCTGATGCCTTTGATGTTAACTCAGAACGACTACAACATCATGCATCCAAACCTAAAAACTCTGCAACTGACTGCCTGGAACATTACATAACAGCAACTAACCCAGATTTATCCCAAAGGGTTAAAGACATTATCCTTGAGGCCCGCAGACCTTCAACAAGAAGGAGCTATGCAGGAAAATGGAAAAGGTTTGTCATTTGGAGTACTGAAAGAGGAAAAGATGTGTCAAAGATGGATATTGCTAACATCCTGGAGTACTTGGCAGAGCTTCTCCATACAGGCCTGTCCTATTCCTCCATCAAGATACATGCATCAGCTATTTCTGCAGAATACAGCTTGATCCCCTGTCTTCTCACATCCTCTACTCAGGCAGTTCCTCAGAGGAATCAAGAATGTAAAACCTCCTAGGAAACCACCATTACCAGCATGGGACTTGAACTTTGTGCTAGAAAAATTGACACTCCCTCCATTTGAACCAGCAGCAACAGTAGATCTTCAACACCTATCCTGGAAAACTGCTTTCCTACTGGCAATTACTTCAGCAAGAAGGGTTTCGGAACTACAGGCCTTAATGGCAGTACAACCCTTCCTAATCTTCCATCAAGATAGAGTTTCCATGAGAACTAATCCTACATTTATGCCTAAGGTGGTATCCAGAGTGTCTCTAAACCAGGCAATCCACCTACCTACCTTCTTTCCCAATCCACAGAACAGGGGGGAAAGACTGCTGCATACCTTGGATGTACATAGACAGTTGCGCTACTACCTGGACAGAACCAAGGGCAATAGAAAAACTGACCAGCTTCTAGTAGCTTATGCAACAGGAAGGGAAGGAAAAGCAATTTCCAAACAGACAATCTCCAAGTGGATAGAAAATTGCATAAGATTCTGTTACTCCTACCATGGAAAGCAAATTCCACAGAACATAAGACCTCACTCTACAAGGGCTACAGCCACTACCACAGCTTTCTTACGAGGAGTGGCTACCAAGGACATTATTGAGGCGGCTACTTGGACCTCCGTGCATACATTTGCCAAGCATTACAACTTACCTCTATACTCTAGATCCCGAGCAGGGTTTGCCACTGCTGTATTGCAAGGGATCCTAACTACACCATAATTCTTCTTCCTCCTCCCCTAGTTTGGCTATGGTATTCTACCCATTTGTTAGGACTGCAGATGCATCCTTGAAGGACATAGTACAGTTTTGTACCTACCATAAATGTAGATGTCCGAACAGGATAGCATCTGCAGTCAGGATTACCCACCCTCCTTCCCCTCTGTGGTACTCCTAGGGTATTTACCCTCCTTATAGCTAGCTAGGGGGGGATCTCTTATGGTGTATTTGTTTGTATATATGTACATACATGCTTATTTTTTGTGTTTGCCTACTATTATTTTTGGAAACATTGGCATTTACCCAAAATTTAGTTTTCCAAGAGGGCAACTGGCATCTGGGGCAAGAAACACTGAGGAAAATGGCGTCTGCTGATGCCTTTATACCCGAAGACCAGCAGAGATGACGTCGGGTGAAGTGCGACACCAGCCGAGGCCAGACCCAGACTTTGGAATCCGGCCGACCGAAGGGCTGCCTGACGACAGGACAACCCATTTGTTAGGACTGCAGATGCTATCCTGTTCGGACATCTACATTTATGGTAGGTACAAAACTGTACTTTCTAGAGGATAGAAATTCTCTGAGAAACATTTCTGTCTCTCCAACATGTCTTATTTATGTTGCAAGCAAAATTTAGGTCATTCACTCCAATGGAGCTCAGGAAGTTTGTAGTGTAACTCAGCTGTTTGACAGAGTCAAATTATGTCTTCACATTTCAAACAAATGTTTGTATCTCTGGAACCATAGGGATTTTGAAAGAAGTATAAATGGCAAACTCTTCAGTACAAGCAGTTTTTATAGTGATAGTGTTATTTAGGTTCTAGGTCTTAAACTGAATTTTGTAAGCCATAGTAAACACAGTATTACATTTGTAATATTTTATAAACAACTTGCAATATCTCAGCAACTACTCAAGTTACACACATACTGTCAACAGCATTTTATTCATCTAGCTGAGAGCTTTCATATGAGGTTAATGAGTTCTGTCTGGGTTACTTGGTTGTTGAAATGTTTAGAAAAATATGAAAATAATATCTATATAAATTAATATCATAAAAACAACAGTTAATATCTATTTACCTGCACTCGACACAGGTCAAATATTAATTCTGTTGAGTTTGCTATTGTGCAAGCTTTAAGATGAAATATTTTAAAACCTTGTACATAGCATGGTTTTGAAATTACTGATGCAAATATAAACAAGCAATATTTGATGCCTAGAGGCATCAGTAGAAGATAACTACAGATGCACATGGAGGCATCACTCGGGTGTAATGAGTTAAGACATACATTTTGCTTACAACACAAATAGGACATGTTGGGGAGACAGATATGTTTTTCAGAGAATTCCCATTCTCTAGAACAGGCTCCTCATCCATGTGAAGCAGAGTTTCCTCTCTGTCCTTATTTAAGCGCAACTTGGGAACAATGGTTGAGTAGTCAGAAATTCACCCCTGATCTGGCTTCCTGTGTGTCTGATGGACAGAGACACTCAGTAAACCATTCCATACAGTACTGAACTCTCTTTTTGCTGTCACATAGCTAACTTATTCTGTCTAACAAGTAACTTGTACAGTTTGTTTTTAATGTGTGTTTATTGTAGCTAGCTGCAAGGGTACAAACTCCTTTTTAAAAAAAATCTGTGTTACAGGCTATAAAAGTCCAATTTACAAATTGCTATCACTGCCACCAATATGTATGAGGTGATCAGAATTAGAGTATGTAGTGAATGTGCACTGGTGCCTTAAGTTGTGAGCACAGGCTCCCCACACCTAGGTAAGCTAAACAGTGTGTTGCTGGAGTACAGTCATGTTACTAGCAGTAACTCAATCTTGGCTTATAATATTTGGTGTGTAATACCTCCCCCCCCCCCCCAACACACATGCTGTCACAGGTGTGCTCATAAGCACACAAAGTGAGTTACAGGATAGGCTAATAATACCTTTTCAGTGCCTGCATCCTCCTGCTTTTTAGTAATACTGTGCCACTAGCCAGACCAGTCTGGTTCATTAAAGTGCACAGTTACTTTACACTTCAACAATGAGGCAGTTGTATTATATTAGTTAATGATAGGTATAGCAAAGTAGTTTCACTCCAGAAGGGTGGATGTTAACAGTTATATTCCAGCAGTAGGTGGATGCCAAGTTAAAATTCACCAGTTCTGTGTAATTACCCATGTACACTTTAGCAATCATCCAGCTTTAAACTTTTATATTTGATTGTCTTTTTTTTTTTTTTTTTTTTGTCAAAGACTGGTATTGTCTCCTTTACCTAATAAGCTTCTGTGAAAAAGTTACAAAGGTTGTGCACAGTGGTCAGTCAGTGCATGCTGCTAAACTCAGTCTTGGTAAGGCTTTTAACACCATCCCCCATTCTAGCATTATTGAGATATAAAATCCTGCATTGTCTATTTGAGTTGCCTTTTGGCTATCCAACACATCCCATGTTATGAAGATTGTTAGTACCCTCTCTGAACATAAACTTGTAACTTGCAGAGTACCATAGTGATCAGTGATGGGTCATCTACTGTTTGCCATTTATTTTTCAGACATCCATGCCTGCATCCCAGAAGTGTAATTGACCAAGTTTGCTATTGATTGCAAGATGGACACATTATCTGCGTATGCCCTGATACTAAACAGCCCTAGTGTAGGATGGAATGTGCATGTACCCAGTGAACCAAAAAAGATCACAAACTAAAAAAATGCAGAGGAGCGCAGTGTTCGTAACATCTGACAGAAAAGCTACTCCCACCTCATACATTATAAATGATGCTTCTGTTCAAAAACTGCTCATTCTCATTTGATCATCGTGTTTCCACCATAGTCAGGAACTCCTTTTATTCGGCCAAGTTAATTTCCAAGGGAATATGCTTAAGATCTAAAAAAGTCATCCTACAGCTGTACTGTTTTTAGTAGACCCATCTTTGAAAACATTGCTGTACCTGGTATGTACAAATCCAAGCATATTGCTCAACTGGAAAGGTCCCAAAGATTTTAACCAGGAAATTTTTTTTTTTACTCAAATATTTTTTTATTTTCAATTAAAATAACATTTACATAATATTTTAAAATATCATTTTAAACAACTATATACAATATTTACAATAGCCTGACTTTCAATTATGTACACTGTGTTTTATTAAATATAGAATTAACAGATCAGTTATCAGAGATACAATATTGATTATTGCAGAGTGTCCAACAAAGATATAACTTTCTTCCAAGGATTATTTACCAATGGCCTGGGATAGATTTGTAGTTCTTTGATTTTTATTTTCATCAATGCCGTTGTCTTCAGTAAAGTGTAGAATTTTTCCAAGTTCGGGGGGGGGGTGTATTTGAATTCCACCTTCTTGTTACGCATTTCCTAGATATAGAAAGTATTGTCCATAACAAATACATATTTGTAGTATTCAGATAGGGACCTTCATTTACATTTAGTGTTATCAATACTTTAGTTAAGGTAAAGGATTCATTAAATAAAGCTTGTAAACAATGATTGATTCCATTCCAATATGATTTAGTTTTATTACATTCATAAAGAATATGAATCCAGTCTGCTTTATTTGACTTTTCACACCTCCAGCAAAAAACATGTTAGTAGTACTGATCTTTTTAATTCTATCTGCTGTTAAAAATGCTCTATGTAAGTATTTTCAGTTAAATATTTTCCAGTACTGTGTGTTAGATGTGTAATTAACTGATAGTATGTTACTTTTGCTTTCTTCTGTTAACTGCAGTGACTGACCTTTTGTTAAGAACTGCCAGTATGATGGCTTGGGAATTGTTTTATATGTTATTAATTCTTTATATAGATTTGAAATGGAATTTTTCTTTTCACAACTATTATATATAAATTCATACAGAAAACTTATTAGATTTGGAATATATTTAAATGAAGAATTATTAATTAATCTGCATAAATCTTAAGTGTACATTAGAATGCTTTGTAAGGTTAACCAGTCCTGTGTTGGAATATTGTAAGCAATTTTTATCATATGTATATCTAAAACATTTAATTTATTTACACATTGAAACGAGCATAAGAATCCATTTTGTTCCCAGGAGGTTATTGTTTCCCTATATATTTTGTGAGGAAAGTTCTTAGTGATGGTAAATGGGGTTAAAAGGTCAAACCAAAGTTTTAGATCTGTGTTTGCATTGATAAGTTTCCTAAAGGAATTGATGTAATGATTAATCGCATTTATATCACGCTATCGAAAGATGAAAATAGTGAACGCTATTTCATCGAACATAAAATATCGAAACCACATAATATCGAACATTCAGAACATCAAATTTTTTCCTTGGGAAAAAATTTGCTATTCCGAAACACATACACACAGCACAAGCACACCTAAAAAACATCATTCCACACACACACTTATAATCCTACAACTAACCTTACATTAAACTGTACATACACTACTATCTATCCACTTACCTTAACCCAAACCCTAACCCTAAGGTCAGTCACTATCGCACACTCACCTAACCTGCGCCCTAACTCACTTAACCCGCCCCTAACCCACCTAACTCGCGCCCTAACGACCACACAATCACACACTTACCTGAACCCGACCCATAAATTTCCACCCCAGCGCTGAAATTAGCGAAGCCACAGAACCGGCCAACTGAATTCTTTCCCTAGGAAAGAATTCGGTGTTCTGCAGCTTCGCTGTTTTTAGCGTTCACTCAAAATGGGTCGATATTAGAACATTCAAAGTTTTAAAACTTCGATGTTCTGATGTAGACCCGATTAATCAGTGTTGTTTTAGAAGGTTTTGTTATATTATATTGTATACTTATGCATAGTATGTAGCAGGGTTTGTTTGATTTGTTTACTGTTCAAAATTTTTTTAACAGATTAAATTCACTTGTTAATATAGCCATTGTTAATTCTTTCCAGTTGGCAAAATAATTTAGGTGTATCCAGTCTATTGCAGTTTTAAGCACAGATGCTTTTATACATGTTTCTATTTCTGGGAAGTTCAATCTTCCTTGTTTCCAGGGTCTAATGTGATGAGTCTTTCAGGAATTAACTATATTGCTAATGCTATATATATATATATATCTATAGTATTTTTGGCAATAAGACCAAAATGGGTCGATATTAGAACATTCAAAGTTTTAAAACTTCGATGTTCTGATGTAGACCCGATTAATCAGTGTTGTTTTAGAAGGTTTTGTTATATTATATTGTATACTTATGCATAGTATGTAGCAGGGTTTGTTTGATTTGTTTACTGTTCAAAAATTTTTTAACAGATTAAATTCACTTGTTAATATAGCCATTGTTAATTCTTTCCAGTTGGCAAAATAATTTGGGTTTATCCAGTCTATTGCAGTTTTAAGCACAGATGCTTTTATACATGTTTCTATTTCTGGGAAGTTCAATCTTCCTTGTTTCCAGGGTCTAATGTGATGAGTCTTTCAGGAATTAACTATATTGCTAATGCGATATATATATATATATATATATATATATATATATATATATATATATATATATATATATAGTATTTTTGGCAATAAGACCATTTTTATTAATTGCAATCTGTCTTCAAAAGTTAATATAATTTTGTTCCACTTTTCTATGTATATTTTTATAGTTTCAATAATGTTTTTATAATTTATTAATATTGTTTTGTTTATATATTTGCATAACACTATTCCTAAATAATTTAGTGTAAGTTCTCGTTTTCCTATGATGGATTTATCTGTAACTTGTAGGTCTTTTTTCTTATTTAAAAATAGAAGTTTTGATTTTGATCTATTAAAGTGTAGACCTGAAATCTTATAAAATGTCTCCATTACTTCTTCTAGCTCTCCTAATGACTCTCTGGAGTTTGATAGGGTTAATAAAATGTCATCAGCAAAAAGCTTTATTTTAGATATGTACTGGTCATAGACTTCTATTCCTTTTATTCTTGGATTATTGCGTATTATTTCTGCAAGTATTTCTATAGCCAAAGCAAATAAAGTAGGAGAAAGGGGCATCCTTGTTTTGTACCTTTCATTATATGGATAGATTCTGAGGTGAAAGGACCTAATTTAATGTAGGCTAAGTTATTAATATATATGTTTTTTAGTAATAAGATGAAGGGAGGAGGAAATTCAAATAATGCTAAAGTTTTAAATAGATATTCCCAGTTGAGGGAATCAAAGGTTTTTTCTAAGTCTAGTTGTCAGACTAGCCCTAAAAGTTCCAGTAGCTATGCAGAATAGAGTCAAAGCCGAGCTAGATAAAATGGTGCAGCAAGGTGTAATTTGTCCAGTAGAAGAACCAACTGAACGGTTATTTTCCATGGTTGTAGCTCATAAGAAAAGCTCAAATTATATCGGAATATGTATTGATCCACAAGATTTGAGCAAAGCGCTAAAAATCTCATCATCCAATGCATACAGTCGAAGAACTTGCTCCTCTTTTGCCAAATGCCACTGTTTTTTTCTGTCTTGGATGCAAGAGAGTTCATTTTGGCAATTTTTTTTAGACCAAAAAATCTTTATGGCTAACCATTTTCAGTACTCCTTTTGGCAGGTACAGATTTTTGAGAATGCCATTTGGGATAAATTCTGCCAGTGAAGTCTTCCAGCATGCCATGAAACAATTTTTTCCTGGGTATCCATGTGCTGTTACAGTAGATGATATTGTAGGAGGAGGTAATGGGGAAAGCCGAGCATGACAGGAACCTCAAGAAAGTTCTGGAAAGAGCAAGTGAAGTGAATCTTAAACTGAATCCTCAAAAGTGCAAATTCAGGCTACAAGAAGTTACTTATGTTGGTCATTTACCAGTTCAGGCTTATGTCCAGATCCTTCCAAAGATACAGCAATTCTCAAGAAGCCAGCTCCAGACAGTGTACAAGCCCTACAATATTTTCTTGACATGGTTAACTATCTACACAAGTTCATTCCAGACTTGGGCCACCTTTCAGCACCGCTTAGAGAGCTGACAAGAAAAGATGCATTTTGGTCATAGAGTAACACCAGAGAGCATTTGATGTCCTGAAACAGAGAATTGTCAGTCGACCAACTCTCAGATACTATGATGTTCCCAAACCAGTTATTCTTTGTGATGCTTCAAAATTTGGTCTAGGTGCAGTCATTCTTCAGGAGGGTAGACCCAGTAGCCTATGTGTCCAGAACTCTAACCCAAACTGAAATGCAGTATGCGCAGATAGGGAAAGAGCTCTTGGCAATTGTGGTTGCATGTTCAAAGTTCCATGATTATATTTATGGTCGACCTATCCAGATTGAAACAGATCACCCACATGTCCTTCAAGGATGCATCTGCAGTCATAACAAATGGGTTGTCCTGTCGTCAGGCAGCTCTTCGGTCGGCCGGATTCCAAAGTCTGGGTCTGGCCTCGGCTGGTGTCGCACTTCACCCGACGTCATCTCTGCTGGTCTTCGGGTATAAAGGCATCAGCCGACGCCATTTTCCTCAGTCTTTCTTGCCGCGTGGCACCCGAAGCAGAAGCTGTTCGCAAGTGCCGGTCGGTCAGATCCAGAGATTACTACTACCGAATACTACTTCGAAGACTTCTAAAAAGCTAAGTACCCGTTGGGGACTCTTTCTTGCCTCAGCCGATGTCAGAAAAAGTAAATAACTGTTTAACTTGTGGGAAAAAAATACCTCATAAAGATTTCCACTCTTACTGCTTACCTTGTTTAGGCCCAGACCACGACGTAGCAGCCTGTTTAGCCTGTGCTTCCTTCAACCGACGAACGCTTAGGCGTCGGTCGGAGTTTGCTGAACAGTTTTTCGGCTCAGATTTTGCGTACATTATGCCGTCGGATCCTCTGACTTCTCAAATTGTTAAAAAACGCAAAGAAAAAGACCAACACTCGCGGTCCGCGGTTTCGGCCGAAACCACGGTTAAGCAAACAGTGAGTGTCTTGGTTTCGGCCGAAACCGAGCAAACGGGTCAATCTTCAGCTGAATCCATGACTACTACCGAGGCTCCTGCTACCCTAGTTGAATCGGCCTCTGAAGTTTTGCCTACTAATGTGGTTCCTATAGAATTATCAGACACCATCCCTTTGGATGTCTCTACCCCAGCACGTGGTGCTGCTAGGCCTCCTGCAGCCATGTCTATTAAGGCCTTTGCCAGGGCTAAAGCAGCCAAAACTGCTAAATCAGTGCCTGTTAAGCCCCCCTCACACAGGCCCAGTTCCAGTTCTCAAATGCTTACTCTGGCAGAGGATCTCATCTCCTTAATAAGGGGATCCCAATCTCGCCCAGACAGGGCCTCTCAGCCTCCAGAAAAGAGACCTAGAACAGAGCCCCCAGAGCCAGTGTCCTCAGATGATTCTTCTGATGATTCAGACATTACAGACCATCCAGAGGCTCCTTTTTCTACTTATGAAGATTCCGATGCTGAAGAATCTATTCCATCTGCCTCTCCACCAGAGGAATTTTCCTTTGGGGAAACCTTACATGCCATGAGAGAGCAATTCTAATGGCAGGGACAAGATTTCTCAGATTCAAGAAAAAGGCTTAGGACCTTTCTACACTTACATAACATAGGCCCTTAGCTATACCTCCAGTTCTGCCTGTTGTGGATGATGCATTTAATGATGTTTGCACTGCTCCTGATACTTTACCTCCAGCCCCTGCCAAACCAGATAGGTTTTACAGGGTACCGGACACTCATCACCACCTATACAAGGCCCCACTTGCAGATCCTGAGACTATCTCCCAGGGGCCTAAGGCAGTAGCCGACCTCAGCAAAAACCCTCTCCTTCTGAAAGGGAATCCAGGTCCTTAGAGAGATGGGTTAAAAAGTTTACACCTCTGCTACTCTTTCAGCTAGAGCTTTGAACTGTCAGTTCCATATGATCCAATACCAAGAGTTTATGCTTGATCAGTTAACTAAGAAACTGTCTTCTGATGACTCCTTAGATAAGAAATATGTTTTAGAAATGGTGAATAACATTCAGCAGGTTAGTAACCATTCTTTAAAATGTGGCTATGATGCACTGGAGGCTTCATTTAGATCAGCCATGACTGGCGCAGTTATAAGAAGGCATGCATGGTTGAAAGAACAGGTCTTGCCGGATCATGTTAAAGCAAAGCTGTTAGATGCTCCTATGGATAAGGCCAGTCTATTTGGTTCTCCTGCTCAGCAAGTAATGAAGAAAATGGAAGAGAAGGCAAAATCTGTACAAACAGTTAAAGATTTCATACAGGTTCAGCCCCCAAGGTTTAGCAGGAACTGGCCTTCCAAAAATTGGTCCTTTCCAGACTCCTCTAAATCTCAGAGAGGCAGGAATAGGCGTTCCAGAGGCAGAAATCAATCCAGAGGAGGTGCCTACAGAGGACGCCAGTGGCAAGGCAATAACCAGCGAGGCACAGACACAACCACTGCCACTGCAACAGGACAATCACAGTGACTTGGCTCTGACACCGCCTACCAGGGAACAAATAGCAGCACCCTTAGGCGGAAAGTTAGCCTTATTTTCAAAAAATTGGCACTATATCACAAAAGACAAGTGGATTTTGCAGACCATAGACCAAGGCTACAGGTTTCACTTCCACACCTTACCAGTAAAAGAGGAATGCCAAACCTACCTCCAAATCAGAAAACAGAAGCTCTAAAGCAGATAGCTCAATTAACAAAGATGAGAGCTGTGGAAAGAGTACCACCAACAGAACAGGGCAAAGGATTCTACTCCAGACTCTTCCTAGTACCAAGAAAAGAGAAAAGTTGGAGACCTATTCTCGACCTGTCTGCCTTAAACACATTCATCATTGTCCCAAAATTCAAAATGCTGACCCTACAGCAACTTCTTCCCATGCTGGGCAAGGAGTGTTGGCTGGTAACTCTAGATCTCAAGGAGGCATACCTGCACGTCCCCATACGACCAAATTGCAGAAGATACCTCAGATTTCTTGCAGGATCAGAGCATTATCAATTCTCAGCATTGCCCTTTGGCTTATCTACTGCGCCCAGAGTATTCACAAAATGCCTGGCATCAGTAATCGCTCACTGCAGGCTACAGGGAATCCAAATTTATCCATACCTGGACGACTGCCTGATACAAGCGGACAACAAAAGCAAACTGACAAAAGACTTACAAAGAGTCATTTGCTTACTACAAGCCCTGGGATACACAGTCAATTTAAAAAAGTCAAGACTAATACCATCCCAAACAAAAACATTCTTGGGTGCAGAATTGGACACAGTAAAACAGATGGCATTCCTAACTGCAGAAAAACAAGAACAACTCCCTCATTACTTCTTGGCATTAACAAAGCAGAACAAACTAACAGCAAGGAAAGTACTGCAGGCCTTGGGCTTCATGGCATCATGCATAATCCTGGTCCCCCATGCCAGATTGCATATGAGAAAACTACAGTGGTACCTAAAGAATTTATGGTCTCAACACAGGCACAGCTTAGAAACCGAAATACCACTAATCCCATGCCTGAAACAAGAGTTCCTATGGTGGGCTCAAGCATGCCAGTCAAACCCAGGCTTGCCCTTCCACAACTTTCAAGCAAGCCAAACCATCACAACGGACGCCTCAGACCTAGGTTGGGGGGCCCATATGCTGGACAAATGCATACAAGGATTATGGACCCCAGATCCAACTGCACCTGCACATAAATCAAAAAGAAATGCTGGCAGTAAAACTAGCAATCCAGAATTTCAGACCATTCCTCAAAGAAGGCCATTTGATGATAAGGACAGACAACACCACAGTCATGTGGTACATCAACAAACAGGGAGGCACTCATTCATACCCCCTATGCCGAATGACTCTGGACCTATGGAATATGGCTCTGAGCTACAACATTCAGTTACAGGCAATATTTGTACCGGGAAAAGAAAACATCCTAGCAGACATGTTAAGCAGAACTACCTCGGATGCTCACGAATGGATGCTACACCCGGACATCTTCAAGGCCATCACACAGAAATGGGGAATGCCACAAATAGACCTATTCGCATCCCCACTCAATCACCAGCTCAAGAAATTCTGCACAAGGACATACCACCCACTTGCATGGAAGGTGGACTCTCTATCCTTCAGTTGGAAAGGCCTGACAGCATATGCATTCCCACCTCTTCCTTTGATGCACAAGATACTACTGAAAATCAAAGAGGAGCGTCCAAGGATAATTCTGATAGCTCCAAATTGGCCAAGACAACACTGGTATCCATTGCTGAGGAGCATGTCACGGGGACGAACGTGGACACTACCCTGATGCCTTTGATGTTAACTCAGAACGACTACAACATCATGCATCCAAATCTAAAAACTCTGCAACTAACTGCCTGGAACATTACATAACAGCAACTAACCCAGATTTATCCAAAAGGGTTAAAGACATTATCCTGGAGGCCCGCAGACCTTCTACAAGAAGGAACTATGCAGGGAAATGGAAAAGGTTTGTCATTTGGAGCACTGAAAGAGGAAAAGACGTGTCAAAGATAGATATTGCCAACATCCTGGAGTATTTGACAGAGCTTCTCCATACAGGCCTGTCCTATTCCTCCATCAAGATACATGCATCAGCTATTTCTGCAGAATACAGCTTCGATCCCCCTGTCTTCTCACATCCTCTATTCAGGCAGTTCCTCAGAGGAATCAAGAATGTAAAACCTCCTAGGAAACCACCATTACCAGCATGGGACTTGAACTTTGTGCTAGAAAAATTGACACTCCCTCCATTCGAACCAGCAGCAACAGCAGATCTTCAACACCTATCCTGGAAAACTGCTTTCCTACTGGCAATTACTTCAGCAAGAAGGGTTTCGAACTACAGGCCTTAATGGCAGTACAACCCTTCCTAATCTTCCATCAAGATAGAGTATCCATGAGAACTAATCCTACATTTATGCCTAAGGTGGTATCCAGAGTGTCTCTAAACCAGGCAATCCACCTACCTACCTTCTTTCCCAATCCACAGAACAGGGGGGAAAGACTGCTGCATACCTTGGATGTACATAGACAGTTCGCTACTACCTGGACAGAACCAAGGGCAATAGAAAAACTGACCAGCTTCTAGTGGCCTATGCAACAGGAAGGGAAGGAAAAGCAATTTCCAAACAGACAATTTCCAAGTGGTAGGAAATTGCATCAGATTCTGTTACTCCTACCATGGAAAACCAATTCCACAGAACATAATACCTCACTCTACAAGGGCTACAGCCACTACCACAGCTTTCTTACGAGGAGTGGCAACCAAGGACATTATTGAGGCGGCTACTTGGACCTCCGTGCATACATTTGCCAAGCATTACAACTTACCTCTATACTCTAGATCCCGAGCAGGGTTTGCCACTGCTGTATTGCAAGGGATCCTAACTACACCATAATTCTTCTTCCTCCTCCTCCCCTAGTTTGGCTATGGTATTCTACCCATTTGTTATGACTGCAGATGCATCCTTGAAGGACATAGTACAGTTTTGTACCTACCATAAATGTAGATGTCCGAACAGGATAGCATCTGCAGTCAGGATTACCCACCCTCCTTCCCCTCTGTGGTATTCCTAGGGTATTTACCCTCCTAATAGCTAGCTGGGGGGGGATCTCTTATGGTGTATTTGTTTGTATATATGTACATACATGCTTATTTATTGTGTTTGCCTACCTTTTTTTGGAAACATTGGCATTTACCCAAAATTTAGTTTTCCAAGAGGGCAACTGGCATCTGGGGCAAGAAACACTGAGGAAAATGGCGTCGGCTGATGCCTTTATACCCGAAGACCAGCAGAGATGACGTCGGGTGAAGTGCGACACCAGCCGAGGCCAGACCCAGACTTTGGAATCCGGCCGACCGAAGGGCTGCCTGACGACAGGACAACCCATTTGTTATGACTGCAGATGCTATCCTGTTCGGACATCTACATTTATGGTAGGTACAAAACTGTACTTTCTAGTCACTATTTTGAGAAAGGCTATGCATACAGCTCCTCCCAGATTGCAATGCATGATGATGAAGTTGCAAAAGTATAATTTCAATTTTGTCTACACGAAAGGCAAACTTCTGCATTATCCAGCTCGCCCAGAAATACCACTGAACAATATGAAAATGAGAAACTTGATTTTGAAGTCGTGGAAGTGAGAAGTTTTTCTTCCACATGTCTTGATGAGTTTAGAAGTCATACAGCCTCAGACCCAGTTCTTCAGATGCTCAACCACTTTATCAGTCGAGGATGGCCATCAAAGCAATCTTGTTTACCAGTAGATGACCTGCAAACATATTTTCCATACAGAGATGAGATTTTGTCAGACAAGGTTATCATAATGAAAGGTCTAAACATGATTGTTCCAAAGTCCTTGCAACAACAGTACATTACTATTTTGCATCGTGGCCACCCAGGAGCAGAGAAAGGAGAGAGGTCTAGTATTTTGGGCTTCTGTGTCACAAGACATTGAGAGAGTACTTTTATCGTGTTCTGTATGTAATAGTACTAAGCCGCATCAACAGGGAGAACCACTTAGCTGAACCGGATTCCTGATCTACCTTGGTCGACAGTAGCTGCAGACATTTTTGAGTGGAATAGTCAACATTACTTGGTGTTAGTAGACTCTTATTCGAATTGATTCGAGAGTGACCTACTTCCTAATCTAGCATCCAGTACTGTCATTATTAAGATGAAGTGCCATTTTGCAGTCCGTGGTAGTCCACACAAAGTTATTTCTGACAATGGTAGACAGTTTACAAGTCAGCAGTTCAAAAGATTTGCTGAAGAGTGGTTCTTTATTTATCTTACGAGAAGCCCTGAGTACCCACAGTCAAATGGTTTGGCAGAACGTGCAATTCAGAGTGCAAAATAATTGCTAGAGAAGTCGAAACTAGACAGTAGTGATGCTTTCCTGAATCTCTTGAATCTCAGAAATGTTCCTCATGATAAGCATCTTGGTTCACCTGCACAGAGACTTCTGTCGAGACAAACCAGAACCACATTACCAATCATCAGTAATTTATTGGTTCCGTGTGTCAAAAACAACAGATCAATGAAAGCCCATCTGTTGAAGAAGCTCTTATCCCAGAAGTCCTACTATGCTAAGACCAGCAAACCACTCAGTCCATTACAAGAAGGAGAGATGGTGAGGATGCAGATGTCCAAAAGTTTTGATCTGATTGGAGTTGTGAAAAGTACATGTCCAGAGCTGAGATTGTACATTGTGGAATCACAAGGAGTAGAATTCAGATGGAATCAGAAACATTTGGTCCTGGTGTCAGAACCTGTATTGTAGTATCATACTTGCGAGAAAGGCTCTAAATCTCAGAGCAAGGTATCCAGCATTCCAGTTCCAGAGGGCATTCCAGTAAATATCCCTGTTCCGGAGAAGAATCCCAAAACTTCAGAAACTGTTTGTTCACCAATGATTGTCGCTGTTGCTAAACCCTGTTCTGATTGCTATATCACTAGATCAGTTCACATTTCCAGACCATGTTTCACATACACGGCAACTTGGACATAATGACATGAGCGTTGTGTTTGTTTCTTATTGTCTGTACGATTGCATGTTTTTTTCTTTTTTCAAATGTCATTTTATTGTGGGCGATTAATTAAAGAGGGAGGCTGTAGATCAATATGTATGTATACCCTTAAGAAGCTTTCCATGGGCTTGCATATGTGTGTAAATACTGAGCACGTGCAAGCCTGAGTGCCATTTAGTAGTAAGCTATTGAGATGTAAGCATGCACATCTGTGTAGCCTGTCATTAATCCGTTTGTTTATATTTTGTATTTCTGCTATCCAGCCTGTGATTTTTTTGTAGTAAAGCATATAAATGAATTATCCCCGCCTGTTCGTCTTCAATTGTAAATGAAGACAAGCGACAGGTGTGTTAAACAAAAACAACGCTGAGAAATAAAAGCAAAACAAATCATGCACTGAGGCAATAATAAAGATGTAATTAACTCCTAAAAATATTTTTTAAACTGATAACATTGATAACACAAGTGGTTTCCTCTCATTTAACTCACTAGGACACTAGATTTGATTTCTGATGATCATTAGACAGCATGTGCAACTACTGATGCGCAACCCCTGCAAGAGAGATTTCTGGATGTAATTGCTAATGTTGCCCTGGTCCAGCATTTACTTTCTGGATCTCACCCTAATGAAGTATTCAGGAAACTACAGGAGCAAGGCAGAACAATCCAGATGGTTAAGCAGCTGTTTTTTTTACAACATGCTGAAGTGTAACAGTAACTTAACCACCAAACAGTGCTGTTGTATTGTAAACAGCCTTCCACTGAACAGTTTAAAATAAAAGGTAGGCATTCTAGTTGGGACAGTGTTCCTTTTTTTTTATTATTAAATTTAGGCAGACACGTTAATAGAAAAGAAAGCAAACCTTATTATTTTTTTTCCATTTACACTCACTATACATTACATGTTTTCTTTATAACCACAGTTTTTCAAACCAACATTGCATAAATTGTTCAGTTCCTGTCTTCCCTTAAACCTCACTCCTTCTCCTCCTCCTCATTATACAGCATGTATTCTTCCTACAAATTCCATTTATTTCTGTGTAATTTGCTCCTTCCCTTTTCTAAAGATCCCACTGCCATTTTTCTATCTCTTTTCCAGTATTCAATATCAGATGCAGTTGGTTCAGATTTTGATTCCGGTTTCCTAGTAATTGCTTATTTGGTAGCCAAAAGATTTAAACTTAGTAAGGTCTTACTATGTCTAGGCAGTTCACATCCTATGTCCCAGCTCAAAAGAATAATTTCTTTAGTTATAGCCATTTGTTTATTTGACATTTGTTGACCGGGAATCTGTGACTGAGCTTGCGCTCTTTTTCAGCAGAGGCCCAGAGAGAAAAGCTCTACAAAGTATTATATACACCATAAAAATTTGTTCCAATATTTCTGACAGCATAATCTGTGAAGACTTGCACTGCAAAAAGATGTTCTCAGTTACCTCTTTCTTCACCTTCACACCTCCCATATTTACTATACCCGAGGGGAAAAAATCTTTGAAGGCTGCTTTGGGTATAAAAATCACTGTACAAATACTTCCAAGCAAAAATCCTAAACATTCTGGACTTTGAGCAGTACATGCCTTCCTATTGTTCCCTTGTAAATCGCTTTTCCAGTCTGTCTTCCCAGTCTTATAACATCTGATTGATTTGTATGGTTATCCTTTTTTTCACAGCAGCTAATGTTTTAGATTCAACTGGAAACTCAACCAGAGATGGGCTTTCACTTACGACTCCCCTATCCTTTCCCTGTCTCTTTGGTTGTACTCTGAAATTAATCCCTAGTAGGAAAGCCGTCTCTAACCTGTAATCTAACCTTCTGCTTGGCCTCATCCCACTGATTTCTTTTCCCTATATTTATTTGATCCCAGTACATTGGTAACTACCAATTTTATCCAGTAAATGGCATTCATGTCTTGTCTGTTTTCTATACCCCTACTTGCAGTTAACCAGTGGCATAACTACGAGAGGCGAAGTGAGGCAATTGCCTCAGGCTGCGGCAGGGCACTTTGGGAGGCGGCTCGTCCTATCGGACTGCAGCCCTCCCACTTAGAAAATAACAAAAAGAAAAATCTGTAAAACATTAAAACAGTGAGCGATCCCAGACTGCCTTACCAGCAGTCCTGATATGGACACATGGACATGGAGAACACAGGAGGTCCGGACTGCTTCAGCCGCAGTCAGGACCAATGAGGAGGACTGAGCTGCTCTCGCGGGACTTTTTCAGTGCGCGGGCTTCGGCTTCAGGTAGGTGTTTGGATTGTGGGCTTGCTTGCTGTTGTTCAGTCGCTTCTTCATGGATCGGTCTGTTTGTTCGGGTTCGCGGATCAGTCTGTAGCTTGCTTGCTGTTTGGTCGGTCGCTTGGTCTCGCGGATCAGTCTGTGGCTTGCTGTTGGGTCGGTCGCTGGGCTAGGTAGGTGAAGGGCTGTGTGTTGATCGCTGGGTTTGCTTGGTCAGGTGTGTGTGTGTGTGTGTGTGTGTGTGTGTGTGTGTGTGTGTGTGTGTGTGTGTGTGTGTGTGTGTGTGTGTGTGTGTGTGTGTGTGTCGGGGGGGTCATTTCTCACTTGTGAAGTTCACAGGGGAAAGTTGAGCATTATTTTTTTTTTTACACACCTATTGGTTGGTTGTTAGAAAGGGATGGGAGTGGAATAGGACCTATAGCTATGGGTTTGGTGGTAGTGGGCAATTACACCACATATTCCTTTAGAATAGGAAGGACGTATCATTTATTTGAGGAAGGTATATTTGTGGAAGTGTCACTTCCACAAATATACCTTCCTCAAATAAATGATTAAAAGAGCTAGGAGGTGGAACTTTAAGGTAGTTTTGAATTATATTCATTAGTCTAAAGAAGGAGGGGCAACAGTTTAAAAGGGGTATGAAGTCAAATTTTGTTAACAGGTTTATGGTGAGCTGTTTATGACATGCTGTTAATATGTTTGCTGTGCGAGTCTACCATAAAGCCAAGATTGTGTACAGAGGTGTTGTTGAAGCTTACTCAAATGCTCGTGAAGGAGATAAGCAGGTGAGCATGCTGGCCAGTTGTCTCTTGGTGCCATAATGCTGTTGGACTTTACTTGTTGTAAATAAAGCTGGATCACATTATCATTTTGGACTAAGGCTGACAGCAACTCATGAAAGTTGTTAAGCATGTAATTTGTGGGAAGGGGACAGCCCAGTGACAATATAAGCTCGTGTGCCTTTGTTTTGATTTAACCTTCATCTATTAGATCTAATTTTTATATTTACTGTGTAGTACAAAGTTTGCCTTCTAGTACGTAGATATGAACTGTACTACTCTGCTACATTTCTATTATATCTTGTTTTTCTTTAATAGTAAGTACATACAAATTGCATCGTCTTCATTATACCCTACGACCTCTTAGTGCAAGCAATCTGGACAATGCTTAAAATAAGGGGAGGGACAAAGGTCAAAGAACAGGGACAGATTTTAAATATTCTTCTTATTAACTTAGAAAATTACTAGAATGAAAGGATTCATGTTAGCATGCATTTTGTGAAGGATAAAAAGTCATGCAGAACTCAAATGTATGCCAATATTAATGACTTTAACCTTTAGTGATTTGTCAGAAAAAAAAAAAAATTTATGAGGAACAGACCAAAAATATGAGGTAGAAATCTGGACATTCTGCAAAAATCTGAAGAGTTGAAAGATATGATTATCATAGCTCAATTTTTTTTGGAAATATATCTGCATACAGAAACAATGTACACCATACATGAAAGTTTATTTACAAGTAGCTGCATGTTTTATTTGCACATGGAGCTATTTACCCTATGACTTCACTGAAGATGGAATCTTCCCAGCTGGGTATTCCAGATCAACAAAAGTAAATAGATAAATGAAATAAAATAATAGAACACTGTTTCTGTGTCATAAGTTAGGAAGTAAATAAACAATGTAGACAATTATGTTGGTCATAAAAACCTACATTTATTAGTGTCTTTGGATAATTTCTTTCTTTACTTTTAATATGTATTATTTTATGGTAGACTGCACACACACGCACGCACGCACACACACACACACACACACACACACACACACACACACACACACACACACACACACACAATGAATTAGGTATTTACTATTTCAGAAAAAGGTCTTTATTTCCAAAATAATCAATGATTAGTATTGTAGCAGGACCCAGCTTGCCATAAAAATAAGTAAGAAATGGACAATTTAATCTTGGCGATTATTATTTATTTATGAATCTGATATTTTCTCTATGAGTACAAATAAGTAAGAAAGGAACAACCTGACAAAAATGTATCTGAAGTGCATGGAATGCTATGATTTTTCACCAAAATCAGGAAAAAGATAACATGTTAAGCAGCTTTAAAAAGTCCTTAGCATTAGACGTGCTCTTAGCAGTGCTGAGCAAAAGCTTGTTAAAAACATCTTAGCACTGTTAAGATCAAGTGCTGGAGACAGTATACAGCATTGGAAGGTAAAACAGATTTTAAATAAATTATGTTCTTAAGTTAGATACTTTCTTTTGTCATACTTATAAACAAACTGTGGGTATGGGCAAGATGTCTTAACGGCTTTTTACAGTCATTCATTCTTTAAAGAGACTCTTTCTTCCTGCTGTTAATGCGGCAGTACTAAATATTTTTCTTAGAAAATTGGTAAAACATGCTGGGCTTCTAAACTTTTTTCATTTCTGTAACTAGATTTACATTGAGCAGATAAACCTCTGTGGACAATAAAGAATTATGATTGGGTCTCGCTGATCATAACATTTGTTATGTATTCTCAGCATGGATACAGTCATTCACCTCTCAAGCTTTGTTATTGAGGCGAGTTTCTTAGCATCCATATCTCGAATCGATAATAAGCTGGTCATGATCACAGACATGATTATAACCCTCTATATTCGCAGTTGTTGAAAGCTGAAGCATATCAAGAATCTGTAAAAGTGATAGCATAGAAGATATGTAAAAAAAAGCTGTTTTTTAGTTGGTGCTAAGTAGTATTTTTTTGTTAAAGGCAATATTACAACAGACTAATACATCTTGTTTAATTCTAGCAATTTTCTAAGTTTATAAGATGAATATTTGAAATTTGTCCCTATTTTTGGGACTGTATTCCCCCATTATTGGCTTCGTCCAGGCTTTTTGTGCTAAGGTTGACAAGGCTTTTTGGGCTATGGCAAGAAATGAATTCACGGAATATGTTTGAGGGCTGTATTCCCTCATTACTGCGTTTGTCCAGGTGTTTTGTGCTAAGAGGTTGACAGCTATGGTGAGAACTGAATTCATTAAATGATAGCCATTTAAATTTTAGTCTCCCTCACTTTCACAAAGCAGCTGATATGGCGTAGTGGTATGTTGCTCTGACTGCTTTGCACAGGGACCTTGGTAGTAAAATGTATGGTGGTAACACAGTATTTTTCTTTCACAAAGCAGCTGATTTGGCATAGTGGTATGTTGCTCTGACTGTTTTGCATCCAGACAGAAGGATGAGTATGAATTCCCGTGATGGTGGCAAGAAAAAGCTTAGTGGCACTCAGTGTAGAAAGCGAGAGAGACAGAACGAGGTTGCAGAAAGTGAACTGCTGAAAAAAGTACCAAAACTGAGCGCATACTTTATTGCTCCACAAGCGTCTTACAGTGTGACTTTGGAACAGCGGGAAGAAGGACAAGGGATAACGAACGAAGATATTCGGCAGCCAGAGGACGATCAGAATAATGCCAGTACTCACTCCGAATCCGATGATGCCCTGAATGAACAGAATTTTCCTAAACATGAGGCTCAACTACCAGAATCAAGTGCATCGACAGAATTGCTACCGCCCTCTGCTGACCGAGCATATTTTGGAAGCAAGACATTAAGTGCTTTTGAAAAGAGATTTGTTATGATGGGTGGTGCATTGCAGCCGCCTGGTCCGTTCCCGAAACAGGCAGAAGGTCTTAATAAAGGCCGCAGCTTCCAGGAACATTTCTACACATGCAAAACAAAGTCAGGCTTGAGTTTCAGAAGAACATGGTTGTCCTACAGCACGGCTGGTGACAAGTGCTACTGCATTCCATGCTGGCTGTTTGCATCACCGATAAGAACTGGTGATTCATGGACTGACGGTACTTGTAACTGGAAGAATTTGTCGCGTTCCATACAGATACATGAAAATTCAGCGACTCACGCAAAAGCTTGTCAGATTTTTACTATTTGGAAGAACAATGTCACTGTCAATGGCCTGACCGACAAACAGATTATGCAAGACCGTAAGTACTGACGCTGTGTTCTGGATTGCATAGTGAATCTGATCATTACCATGTCAAAATGCAACATCGCATTTCGAGGTCACCGTGAAAACGACAGCTACACTGACGATGACAGGCCCGGCTCACGAGGATGTTTCCTGGAATTCATTCACTTAATTGCCAAGTATGATCCTGTTCTGGAAAACTTGCTGAAGCAGCCAAAAGGAACCACCAAGTACTTGAGCGGGTCGATTCAAAATGAAATCATTTACATTCTGGCAAGAGAGGTAAAGCAGCAGATCGCAGATGAAATGGCCGACGCACCGTTTGTATCTCTTATAATGGATACAACAGTGGATTGCACAAAGATGGATCAGTTGAGCAAAATATTTCGGTATGTGACTGTCAAAAAGAATGACGAAGGGAAGCCGGTAGGCATATCCAGGCATCGTTCTTGGGGTTCACCGATGTTGAAAGCCAGAAGGGTCAAGATTTGGCATCCGTAATTACAAAGGAAATTGAAAGTGTCACTGACCTGAAGAAGATTTGCGGTCAAGGATATGACGGAGCCGCCAACATGAGTGGTGCTTACAAGGGTGTCCAGGCTTTAATGAAGCAGAAAGCACCAAAGGCCCGTTATGTTCACTGCAGTGCTCATGCATTAAATTTAGTCAGAAACGATGCTGTTAAGAACGTGAAGGACATTCGGAACTTTTTTGACATGCTGGAAAAGCTGTATGTATTCCTCAGTGCTATTAGCAGATGGAATCGCTTACAGAAAGATAGTAGCTGCTCACTTACATTAAAGCGGCTTTGTCCTACAAGTTGGTCATCACGGAATCAAGCCTTGATAGCTCTTCACAGCCAGTTTGTCGATGTGATGAAACTGTTGACTGTATTGTCACTGACTGGCAAGGACAGTAATGAGAAAGGCGAGGCATCGTCGCTGAAGAAATATTTTGAACGCTTTTCGTCAATGATGAACATTGTTTTACTGTCGCGCATTCTGGGACCACTAGACATTATCTCCAAGAAAATGCAGTCACAACAATCCGATGTCACATCTGCGTTCTGTTGGAATCACTACTGAAGGACCTGAGTGAACTTTGCAACAACTGGGAGACTGTTTTGTTCTCAGCCAAGGAGATAGCTCAAAGTTGGGGCATGCCATCCGAGTTTGACAGTTCAGAGAGGGTTTCTTGTGTCAAGAAGTTTCACAATGAACTTTCAAATGACTGCAGACTGGAGTCAGCAGAACAGTGCTATAAGGTCGAAGTGTTCAACAGAATCATCGACTACGCCATTGTCCAGATGATAACACGATTCAAGTCACTGCGAGATACTGACCAAGTCTTCACATGCTTGAAATCTATGACAATTACTGAAACGAATGATGACGAACTGCGGAAGATGTCGAAGAGTCTGATCACGGAGTACTCGGATGACATTTCAGATGAGCTGTCTGACCAACTGCTCCTGCTCAAAATGACTTTCAGTTTCACATTGTCAGCGCTGAAATCTATCAAGGACTTGGCCGAATTCATCTTGACAACTCATTCAGAATCATCTTCCAGCTTTCCGGATATAATCACTGCTTGTTTGCTGTATCTGACAACTTCCTGTGACAGTTGCCAGTGCTGAAAGAAGTTTTTCGAAGTTGGAGTTGATAAAGACATTCTTGCTTAGTACAATGTCTGAGGTTCGACTTAGTTCTTTAGCCATTCTGTCGATTGAGAGCCGACGCCTGGAAGACGTGGACACTGACAAGATCATTGATAGTTTTGCTGATAACAAAGCCTGCAAGAAGTCATTCTAGGAGTAGGATTGAACAATGGAGGTACAATTCACATTCTGGTATCTATATAATGTACTGTTTTATAATTGTTTTTTTTTTACTTTTTGCTGAAATAGCATGTCTCCAGATTTCAGTGTTTTATGCCACTGTCATAGGTCAAGCGAACGTGACTATATGTGATTTCTTTAGCTTCGGTCATCTCGATGGCTTGGGTTCCCGGGGGGGGGGGGCTTCTAACGTAGTTACGCCACTGCAGTTAACTCTATTGGCAAAATCTCCTTTCTCCATTCCTGTGTTGGCCTAGTCCCTAGAGTACTTTCTACTACCTTATGAATGTAGTAATCTTATGTTTTTTTTTTTTTGTTTGTTCTCTTTAAGGGCTTTCATCCAAAGTCCTACTTTTTCCTTATTTATTTCATTCCTTTCCACAGTTTCATCATCATGCCTTTCCATTTTGATCTGTAACCTTTTGCTTGTGTTATACATGTTAGCCTCAGCTGCATTCAGTTCAGGTAATGGTAAACCACCTTATTCTAGGGTGAGAAAATCCTATCCCATTTAACTCTTGTCATCTTCCCCTTCCAGATAAATTGCTTCAACTCTCATTAATTGTGATCCACAAGTTCTCCTCTGGTTGATAAAATACATGGGTTCCTATTAGATGACCGAAGACACATTCTTTCGAATGCGTCTTGGTCGAACTTGAAAAGACGAAAAGGCAAAATGACGAAGTGGCATATAAGCAAATTCTTTCCCTGGGAAAGAAATCGCTTGTCCGCGTCCGTTACTTTGCCGTTTTTGTCACTGTGGTGCGATCTCGGAGTTGGTATATTTAAGTAGGGGGTTGTGGGGGGCACAGCCCCCCATGTCAGTGGGTGTGGGGGCAAAGCCCCCACTTTGTTTTAAGTAGGGTTTTTTTGGAACAGCGATTTTTTTCCCCCCCTTGGAAAAAAAAATCGCTGTTCTAAGCATTCGAGTTTGTAAGCTTTCCCTTACATGGGGCTTTTCTAAGCATTCAATGATTTAATATAGACCCAAATACACGTGACCTGTATTTATAAGTAAAGGGGCTAGAAACATTTTCACTGCTTGCTTCTTACTATCTATGTCCATAATCAATAGCTTCCAACTTCTTTTTTTAAAGATACTAGCTGAAGTAAGCACATAAGTGACTCCGCCGGTGTTGTCCAGTACCAATTGCTGTTGTCCATAGAAGGAAACTAGACTAATAAAATGGTTAGAATAAATGCTGTTAACAGATTATTTCACTCTGTCAGGGTAATTAAAGGTACCCCATAATTATTTCCTTTGCCCGTTATGTTATGTAGTCTTCAGTAACCTTAATGTACCCTTCAGTCAATGTTTGGGATACAGTAACATTAGGTAATCCTTCGACAACTATTCTGGCAAACTTCACATAAATCAACAGTTATACATTCTAATACGCTGTAATTAGATACAAAGAAGGATTTAATACTCTCGTCTACTTACAGTAAAACTTCACCTCTTTGCACTTCACCCCACTGCTTGCATTCTGAGTAGTACCCATTTCTCCAATATGCATTATCTTTTATCACTCTGTAATTAATATATATGTATATATGTGAAGTAGCTTAAAGATTTAGGTCTATAAGAAAACTGCAGTTGACATTTTCTTGATATTTTAACAAATTATTCTGATTTACTGGTTTGAGTTGTTGTCCGGTTCGTTATATTTCCATTAAAACTGTACCAGTTATCCATGCAGTAGTGCACCAGAAAGGGACCTAGTAGTGCTTAGAACTAGCACTGAACTGTAGCTATGTGTGGATGCTTTGTGTAACTGTTAAGGCAAGTGGAACTGATTGACTGAATACCATATTGACAGTAGTGAAACAAGATAAGCTTAAAATATTCGTAGAAATGTGACACACAAACATATGGATTAAAACGGAATACTACCCCCTTACTGCAGTTGAGTAAGTTGTGACTGTGCCTAATGCTGCACTTTTCTCCTAGATACTGATTAAGGATTACGTCAGCCTAATATTGCAGTCTTCTGTTTCTAGATACTGTTGGATGATGTCAGATTAGGCTAGATGAAGCTTGTTCAAAGCTGTGCACATTCATCACTCCTTTGGGTAGATTCTGTTTTCTGAGATTGCCCTTTGGAATATTATTACCCATAAAAGCTTTTCACGCAGCAGTAGCTGAAATTATTGAAGAACTAAAAGAGTAAGTAGTTCCTATAATTGATGGTTTCCTGTGGGGAGCTACTGAAAAGGATCATAATTGCATCTTTTCAAGTTACTGGGCAGACTGAGACAGAACATTTTAAAACTGAATGTAAACAGGCATCAATCAGATCTTTGTGTCTACTGTAAGCATGTTTGATGCATCTTAATTTATGATAGTCAGTACCATGTTAAAAATGCAAAATCCGTATGACAGGCAATTTCTTATGTGATTCCTTGGCATGGTAAAGTGTCTTTTCACTTTCATTTAAAACATGTAAGATTGTAATAGTGTTATCCAGAAAGATTATGGTTTGATCAGAGGTGAGGTATAGAAGTTTTGTTACTTTAAAAAATCTTCACCTAATCCTTGACAGACTCTGCCATATCTTCCAGCTCACGCTGTCCAAACTCTCGAGTCAGGCACCACCCACACTGCTCCTAACCGAGATTACCTCAGATCTCGTTTGCCGCTTTGCAGACCAGACGCGTCAGTTTTTCCTTCTCTCGAGCTTTGGCTTTTTGAGTGAGTAATTGTAAAATATTTTTTCTTTTTTCTAAAATCTTATCTTTATCCTCTACCTCTAAGCTTATTAAAAAAAATCTTTACTTTCCCTTTCCTACCATTGGTAGAACTTCCGTACCATTGTTGGTACTTCCTTCTTTACCTTTGAGTAATTTCATTACCATAGTTGTCATTCCTTCTAATTTCTTTTTTTTCTTACTTCATTAAAAAAAAAAAAAAAAAGAAAACTTTGATTCTTTACCATTTCCTGTGTCACGAGACCTTAGCAACTATTGTTTGTTAGCTAGTCAAAATGTCTGACCAGAAACAAGTTTCACCTGTTAAGTCTAGCAAAGACGCTTCAGGTTTTAAAAAATGTCAAAAATATGAAGGCAAAATGCCTAATTCTGATAATCATTCTCTTTGCGTATATTGCCTAGGAAAAATACACCTACAAAAGCATTGTTCTAAATGTCACGGGTTCTCTATCTGAAACCTGACTGAAAGAAAAAACAAATTGATCCTCAAAGGAATACTTAAATCTAACTTTGAAGAGGCCTTATCTGAACCTAGACTTGAGACTACTACTTTATCCTCATCATCTTCTGTTTTGAGGAAAAGGACTTTTTCGGTTCCAAGGTCTTCGATACCAACAAAAAAATTGCCAAAAACATCCTCGGTAATGAGGAGCTTCTGGCACTGGTGGAATTACCAACTTTAAAAATAAAACGTTCCTCTGAACCAAAAACAACGCCCACTTCAGCACCGACTGATATCTTGGTACCCAAGCTAATTCATCTACTACGCTCTCAGTATTCTTCATCCATGTATCCATTCAAAGATATGCCACCTAGTCCATTCCTTGAAGCTAAACCTCCAAAATCACCCTCAGTATGCTCAGTCCGATCTATTAAGAGTCTATCGGAAATAGAGATATTGAAACTGCTGGAGCAGCTCTTTACTACTAGGAGGTTTTCCTCTCTTCCTATCCATGCTGGTCTTGGGGCATGTGTAGCTATACCCCCCCCATATCCTCCTCCAACTCCAATCGAGCCCGTGGTTCCAACTCCTCCAACATTGACTGCTTCGGTACCAGTAGCTTCTTCGTCTCCAGTTCTGAAGGTTGTCCTGAGTGTCTTCAGCCTTCAACACCGAAGGTTTCCCAGGGTCGTGATTCTCTGGTTGGGTCCGTGGGACCTGGATTGATTTCCTTCCATTCAGAACCATCAATGTCTCTCGGCACCTTGGCCTTTGTAAGAGTGACCCAGGCTTCTGTCCCAGAGGCTGCATCCTCTGTGCGGGACGTGACCCTGGTTCCGAAGTTGTCTGTTTCGGTTCTGGGCTCCCATTGGGGAGTCTCAGTCTTTGCCATCCCTATCGGGACAGATATCTACCTCTTCTAGACCAGAGCTCCAATCCGTCTCACCCCTGGAACAGAGGGCACAAAAGTCCCAAGTTACCCCCACAACAAAAGTCCCAAGTTACCCCCACATTAGTGGTCTCCTCTTTGTATATTTCCACTGAACATCCCCCCAAGGAAGTCCCTGCGAAGAGGAAGTTTGAGGAAATACCTGGACTCCTCAGAAGAGTCTTACACTGAAGATATTGAATTCATTGAAGGGGAAGGTTCCCCCAGGTCACCCCCCTGATTAGGTTTCCTTTGGGGATATCTTAGAAATCTTGAAACAGAGGGGTGGCTGGTCATCCATCCAGCCTTCCTCAGAGGAATCAGTATACCTGGAGGCTTTTCCTGCCCAACTCTCCACTTCTTGGATCTCTCTGCCCACTGATGATCTCATTAAATTGATTGCTCAGCAGGAGTGGAAGATGCCTGACTCCATAGAGCCAGTCCCAACGATACTTGATTGGATATTATCAGCACCTGAAGAGGAACTACATTGGTCAAAGCAAATTCCTTTTGATGCCTTGGTGATAGCGGCTGCCACCAAGAGGAACTCACTGTAGAGAGTCCTACTATCCATCCTCCTAACAAGGAGTCTAGGATATTGAATAAATTTGGGAAGTGTGTTTATGCTTCAGTGACTTTCACTGTAAGGTCCTTGAAGCATATGGCACACTTTACCAGATTACAGAGAGATTTGATTATAGAACTTTAAAATGCTCTCTCAGGAGCAGTAGCAGAAGAGGTCCATGACCAGATTTCCTTTCAGCTCGCAACCCTGGATGCTATTTCCAACTCGTCCATGAAGCTCATTGCTCACACAGCTGAAGGGTCGACCAGGGCAGTGGGTTCAGGTATAGCCATCAGAAGGCACTCCTGGATGCGCTTATGCAACTTTGTGGAACCATTTAAAGAGTCATTCGTCATTGCTTCCTTTGACAGATCCAGCCTTTTTGGCCCAAAAGTTAAAGACACACTAGCCAGAAGTGAGCAAGATGGTAAGACCCTATCTGCCGTAGGCATATGTTTCTCCGTCTCGCAGAGGCCTTATTCAAGGAACCAAAGGAGTGGGAGACTATGGTTTAGAAAATCCAAAGGACCTTTTCAAGACTCATGAGGTAAATATTTTCCCCTGGGCAGAGGAGGAAGCAATGGAAAAACAGCCCTAGGGGCAGAAATGGACTGCATAATCAGGAGTCCAGAGAATCTTTCTCGGGAACCTCCTATCAGCATCCATGAAAGGGTGCCCGATTGTCTTCCTCTGGAGGCAGTTGGGGGGTGATTATACCTGCACCTAACAGCCTGGCACTTTATAACGTCAGACAAATGGGTGCAGGGAATAATATCTAGAGGCTACCAAATACCGCTGTCTGCATGTCCCAAATCCCAGAAAAAACTCCCAGTAGAAATTCAAAAACTGCTCAAAAAAAGCGTCATACAAGAAGTCCCACCAGACCAAACAGGATCCGGGGATTACTCAAGATTCTTTTTAGTGCCCAAAAAAACCAGGAGACTGGAGACCCATGTTGGATCTCAGCCAATTCAGCAAGGCAGTTCAACAAACCAAATTCCGGATGGTCTTGGTACAATCCATACTTCCTTTCTTGGAAAAAGGCAACTGGATGTGCTCTATAGTCCTCTAAGATGCTTATTACCATATAAAAATGGAGAAAAGCTCCAGGAGGTTTTTATGCCTTCAGCTAGGAGCCAGCCATTTCCAGTTCATTGCACTGCCCTTTGGTCTCACCACAGCCCCCAGGGTGTTCACGAAATGCATGGCAGTGGTTGCTGCTCACCTCAGACTGCAAGGATTTCAAGTCTTTCCATATCTTGATGACTGGCACCTCACCGCTACCACCAGGCACCTCTTAGAACAGGCAAGAGATTGCACCAAAAGTGTTTGCACATCTCTAGGCATAACAGTAAACTTCAAAAAGTCCAACCTTCAGCCTACTCAGCAACTGGACTTCATTGGTGCTCACTTAAATACCGTCTCAGGAATTGCTTCTCTCTCTCCAGAAAGACTACACAGTATTAGAATCCAAGTCAGACAAATTATCCAAAATAACAGGTTCCCAGCGAGACTTGTCCTTCAAGCCTTAGGCTCAATGGCGGCTTCAGTCACTCTGGTTCCTCTAGCGAGGTTTCATATGCGAATCCCCCAGTGGTTACTAGCAACCCAGTGGTCTCTGATACACCAACCTATGTCTCATCTAGTCTTAATCACCAGTCATTGCAAACAGGACCTCAAATAGTGGCTTCTCTCATAGGTTCATAGGTAGGTACAAGGCTATCAAGGTTCATAGGTAGGTACTAGGCTATCGACTGAAGGGCCTAAGTAAGATGTCCTTCATGGATGCATCTGCAGTCATAACAACTGGGTTGTCCTGTCGTCAGGCAGCCCTTCGGTCGGCCGGATTCCAAAGTCCGGGTCCGGCTTCGGCTGATGTCGCACTTCACCCGACGTCATCTCTGCTGGTCTTCCGGTATAAAGGCATCAGCCGACGCCATTTTCTTCAGTCTTTCTTGCCGCGTGGCCAAGCAGAAGCTGTTCGCAAGTGCCGGTCGGTCAGATCCAGAGATTACTACTACCGAATACTACTTCGAAGACTTCTAAAAGCTAAGTACCCCGTTGGGGACTCTTTCTTGCCTCAGCCGATGTCAGAAAAAGTCAATAACTGTTTAACTTGTGGGAAACAAATACCTCATAAAGATTTCCACTCTTACTGTTTGCCTTGTTTAGGCCCAGACCACGACGTAGCAGCCTGTTCGGCCTGTGCTTCTTTCAACCGACAAACGCTTAGACGTCGGTCGGAGTTTGCTGAACAGTTTTTCGGCTCTGAATTTGCGTACATTATGCCGTCGGATCCTCCGACTACCCAAATTATTAAAAAACGCAAAGAAAAAGACCGACACTCGCGGTCCGCGGTTTCGGCCGAAACCATGGTTAAGCAAACCGCGAGTGTCTCTGTTTCGGCGAAACCGAGAAAACTGATCAGAGTACAGCCGAATCAATGACTACTACTGAGGTTCCGGTTACCTTACTTGAATCGGCCTCAGAAATTTTACCTACTACAGTGGTTACTAGTGACTTATCAGACACCATCCCTTTGGATGTCTCTACCCCAGCACGTGGTGCTGCTAGGCCTCCTGCAGCCATGTCTATTAAGGCCTTCGCCAGGGCTAAAGCAGCCAAATCTACTAAGTCAGTGCCTGTTAAACCCCCTCAACCAGGCCCACTTCTAGTTCACAAATGCTTACTCTGGCAGAAGATTTAATATCCTTAATTAGGGATCTCAACCTCACCCAGACAGGGCCTCTCAGCCCCCAGAAAGAGACCTAGAGCAGAGCCCCTCGAGCCTGTGTCCTCTGATGATTCTGCGGAAGACTCAGATATTACAGACCAGCCAGAGGCTCCTTTCTCCAATTTTGAGGACTCAGATGCTGAAGAATCCATTCCAGCTGCTTCCCCACCAGAAGAATTCTCCTTTGGGGAAACCTTACATGCCATGAGAGAACATTTCCAATGGCAGGAACAGGATTTTCAGACTCCAGAAAAAGACTTAGGACTTTTCTGCACCTACCACAACACAGGCCCTTAGCTATACCTCCTGTCCTCTCTGTTGTGGACGATGCATTTAATGATGTTTGCACTGCACCAGATTCTTTACCTCCAGCACCTGCCAAACCAGATAGATTTTACAGGGTGCCAGACACTCATCATCACCTATACAAGGCCCCTCTTGCAGACCCGAAACTATATCCCAGGGCCCTAAGGCAGTAGCCTCAACCACAGCAAAAACCCTATTCCTTCTGAAAGGGAAGCCAGGTCTTTAGACAGATGGGGCAAAAGGTTTACACCTCTGCTACTCTCTCAGCTAGAGCTTTAAACTGTCAGTTTCACATGATACAATACCAAGAGTTTATGCTTGATCAGTTAACTAAAAAGCTATCCTCTGATGCCTCTATAGATAAGAAAAATCTATTAGAAATGGTAAATAACATACAACAGGTTAGTAACCATTCCTTAAAATGTGGCTATGATGCACTGGAGGCTTCATTTAGATCAGCCATGACTGGCACAGTGATAAGAAGACATGCATGGCTGAAGGAACAAGTTTTACCGGATCATGTTAAAGCTAAGTTATTAGATGCTCCTATGGATAAGACCAGTTTGTTTGGTACACCTGCCCAGCAGGTAATGAAGAAAATGGAAGAAAAGGCAAAATCTGTACAAACGGTTAAAGATTTCTTGCAGGTTCAGCCCCCAAGGTTTAGCTGGAACTGGCCTGCCAAAAATTGGTCCTTTCCTGACTCCACAAGATCCCAAAGGGGCAGGAATAGACATTCCAGAGGCAGAAATCAATCCAGAGGGGGTGCCTACAGAGGACGACAGTGGCAAGGTAATAACAGAGCCACAGGCACAGCCACTACCACTACAACAGGGCAATCACAGTGACTTGATTCTAACTCCGCCTACCAGGGAACAAATAGCAGCACCCTTAGGCGGAAAATTAACCTTATTTTCAAAGAACTGGCACTATATCACAAAAGACAAGTGGATTTTGCAAACCATAGACCAAGGTTACCGTTTCCACTTCCACACTATACCAGTCAAAAGAGGAATGCCAAACCTACCTCCAAATCAAAAAACAGAAGCTCTACAGCAGATAATGCAATTAACAAAGATGAGAGCTGTGGAAAGAGTACCAATAACAGAACAAGGCAAAGGATTCTACTCCAGACTATTCCTAGTTCCAAGAAAGGAAAAAAGTTGGAGACCTATTCTCTATCTGTTCACCTTAAACACATACATCATTGTCCCAAAATTCAAGATGCTGACCCTACAGCAACTTCTTCCCATGCTGGGCAAGGAGTGTTGGCTGGTAACTCAAGATCTCAAGGAGGCATACCTGCACGTCCCCATTCGACCAATTTGCAGAAGATACCTCAGATTTCTTGCAGGATCAGAGCACTATCAATTCTCAGCATTGCCCTTTGGCTTATCTACTGCGCCCAGAGTATTCACAAAATGCCTGGCATCAGTAATCGCCCACTGCAGACTACAGGGAATCCAAATTTATCCATACCTGGACGACTGCCTGCTACAAGGGGACAACAAAAGCAAGCTGACAACAGATTTACAAAGGGTCATTTACTTGCTACAAGCACTGGGATACACAGTTAATTTGCAAAAATCAAGGCTGATTCCATCCCAAACAAGGACATTCTTGGGCTGAATTGGACACAGTAAAACAAATGGCATTCCTAACTGCAGAAAAACAAAAGATCTCCTCTTTACTTCTTGGCACTAACAAACCACAGCAAGCTAACAGCAAGAAAAGTTCTGCAGGCCTTGGGCTTCATGGCATCATGCATAATCTTGGTTCCACATGCCAGACTGCATATGAGAAAACTACAGTGGTACCTAAAGAATTTATGGTCCCAACACAGGCACAGCCTAGAAACAGAAATTCCACTAATTCCATGCCTAAAACAGGAGTTCCTATGGTGGGCTCAAGCATGCCAGTCAAACCCAGGCTTACCCTTTCACAAATATCAAGCAAGCCAAACCATCACAACAGATGCCTCAGACCTAGGATGGGGGGCTCACATGCTGGACAAATGCGTGCAAGGATTGTGGACGTAGGACCAACTTCACCTGCACATCAACCTAAAAGAAATGCTGGCAGTAAAACTGGCAATCCAAAAATTCAGACCATTCCTCAAAGAAGGCCATTTGATGATAAGGACAGACAACACCACAGTCATGTGGTACATCAACAAACAGGGAGGCACTCATTCATACCCCTATGCAGAATGACTTTGGACCTTTGGAACCTGGCACTCAGCTACAACATCCAGTTACAGGCAATGTTTGTACCGGGAAAGGAGAACACTCTAGCAGACATGTTAAGCAGAACCACCTCGGATGCTCACGAATGGATGCTACACCCGGACATCTTCAAGACCATCGCAAAGAAATGGGGAATGCCACAGATAGATCTATTCGCCTTCCCCCACAACCACCAGCGCAAAAAATTCTGCACAAGGACATTCCATCCACTTGCATCGAAGTGGATTCGCTCTCCTTCAGCTGGAAAGGCCTGACAGTATATGCATTCCCACCTCTTCCCTTGATACACAAGGTATTACTAAAAATCAAGGAGGAACGTCCAAGGATAATCCTGATAGCTCCAAACTGGCCAAGACAACACTGGTACCCATTGCTGAGGAGCATGTCTCGGGACAAAATGTGGTCAATACCCATGATGCCTTTGATGTTAACTCAGAACAACTACAGCATCATGCATCCAAACCTAAAATCGTTGCAGCTGACTGCATGGCACATCACATAGCAGCAACTATTCCAGATCTCTCCCAAAGGGTTAAAGACATTATCCTTGAAGCCCGCAGACCTTCAACAAGAAGGAACTATGCAGGGAAATGGAAAAGGTTTGTCATTTGGAGTGCTGAAAGAGGGAAGGATGTGTCGAATATAGATATGGCTAACATTCTGGAGTACTTGGCAGAGCTTTTACATACAGGCCTGTCCTATTCCTCCATCAAGATACATGCATCAGCTATTTCAGCAGAATACAGCTTTGATCCACCTGTCTTCTCACATCCTCTACTCAGGCAGTTCCTCAGAGGGATCAAGAATGTAAAACCTCCTAGGAAACCACCACTGCCAGCTTGGGATTTGAACTTTGTGCTAGAAAAGTTGACACTGCACCTTTGAAGCAGCAGCAACAGCAGACCTACAGCATCTTTCATGGAAAACTGCTTTCCTACTGGCAATAACCTCAGCAAGGAGGGTTTCTGAACTTCAGGCCCTAATGGCAGTACAACCCTTCCTAATCTTCCACCAAGACAGAGTGTCCATGAGGACTAATCCTACATTTATGCCTAAGGTGGTATCCAGAGTGTCCCTAAACCAGGCAATCCACCTACCTACCTTCTTCCCAACCCACAAAACAGAGGGAAAGAATGCTGCATACCTTGGATGTACACAGACAGCTACGCTACTACCTGGACAGAACAAAAGTAACAGAAAAACTGACCAGCTTTTTGTAGCCTATGCAACAGGAAGGGAAGGAAAAGCAATTTCCAAACAGACAATCTCCAAATGGATAGGAAATTGCATACGATTCTGTTACTCCTTCCATGGAAAACCAATTCCACAGAACATACGACCTCATTCTACAAGAGCAACAGCCACTACCACAGCCTTCTTACGAGGAGTGGCAACCAAGGACATTATTGAGGCGGCTACTTGGACCTCCGTGCATACATTTGCCAAGCATTATAATTTACCTCTGTATTCCAGATCCCGAGCAGGGTTTGCCACTGCTGTACTGCAAGGGATCCTAACCACACCATAATCTATTCTTCCTCCTCCCCTAGTTGGCTATGGTATTCTACCCAGTTGTTATGACTGCAGATGCATCCATGAAGGACATAGTACAGTTTTGTACCTACCATAAATGTAGATGTCCGAACTGGATAGCATCTGCAGTCAGGATTACCCTCCCTCCTTCCCCTCTGTGGTACTCCTAGGGTATTTACCCTCCTAATAGCTAGCTGGTGGGGGGGGAGTCTCTTATGGTGTATTTGTTTGTATATATGTACATACATGCTTATTTTTTGTTTGCCTTCTATCCTTTGGGAAACATTGGCATTTTACCCAAAATTTAGCCTTCCAAGAGGGCAACTGGCATCTGGGGCAAGAAACACTGAAGAAAATGGCGTCGGCTGATGCCTTTATACCCGAAGACCAGCAGAGATGACGTCGGGTGAAGTGCGACATCAGCCGAAGCCGGACCCGGACTTTGGAATCCGGCCGACCGAAGGGCTGCCTGACGACAGGACAACCCAGTTGTTATGACTGCAGATGCTATCCAGTTCGGACATCTACATTTATGGTAGGTACAAAACTGTACTTTCCCTGGCTTACGCCACCCAAGAAAGTTATTTTCCTGTGCCCTTGTCGAGCAGAGCCACAGAAGTGATCCCCGGGGTGTATTTCCTATTTCCATCCACTCATCAAGATTTTTCTTGAAGAGTGCTAATGAGGAACTTTGCTTGACATAGATGGGTAGCTTGTTCCAGAGTATGGGAAGTCTCTGGGACAGGAATCCCTCCAGCATGTCCTGTTTATTGTAGTGACAAGGTTTAGGTCCCCAGAGAGTGTAGCTCGGATGGATTGGGATTTCTGTATGTGTAGTATGTCCAACAGCTCTGGGTTTGACATAGCTTTTTATGAGATCTCCTCGGACTAGGCAATATGCTACGGAGTAAAGCTGGAGTTTTTTGAGACGGTCAGTGTAGGGCATCTGTTTGAGGCCAGTAATCCTCTTTGTGAGGTACTTCTGTGGCCTTTCCAGCTGCTGCAGATGTCTTGTGAGGTACATTCCAAAAGGGGTGCTGTACTGTATAATGGGTTTAATGAGTGTCGAGTAGTGGGGAACAATGACCTCTTTTTTCCTGGATGAGAACCCTTTTGTGATGGTGTGCCACGTAGAAGGATTTCCTGACTACTGTGCCGATGTGATTATCAAAGGAGAGTCTACTGTCCACCTGGGTCCAAAGGTCTCTTATCACACATTTGGCATTAAGTAGACTGCCGCCTATATGGTAGTTAATGAGTACAGAGTTTTTACCAAAGGGGATGACTGCACTTTTTGGCATTGAGCTTGAGGACATGGTTCTGACACCAGGCATCTATCTCAGTGAGGCCCTTCTTTAAGATGTCCACATCATTTGGGGACTCTGCTATGGCTCCTAATTTGCAGTCATCTGCGAACTTTGTTAGCCAAAGGCCTTCTGTGTTAGCCTGTACTTCAAAGAAGTAGATACCAAACAGGAGTGGTCCCAGGACTGAACCCTGTGGTACTCCACTTGTCACTATTTTGAAGTCAGATTTGGAGTCTGCAACTTTGAGTGTGGGTTCTGTCAGTGAGCCAGTTGGCAACCCATCTTGTGACGCAGGGATTTATACCTAGTTTAGTGAGTTTAGCTATAATTCCAGAATGGGGAATGGTGTCGAAAGCCTTGGCGAGGTTAAGATAGGCTGTGTGAACCACCTTACCCTCGTATATGGCTTTGGTGACTGGCTCAAAGAAGTCGATCAGGTTCAGGAGGCATGATCTGCCTTTTACAAACCTGAACTGGGTGGGGTCCAGAGTTTGGAGGTTAGTAATGTCTTTTGTTTGAGTTCCATTGTGATACGTTCCATGGCCTTACAGACCAGCCTCGTCAGGCTAATAGGGCGATAGTTCCTGGGATCAGTGGTGGCTCCCCCTTTGTGGAGTGGGATAACCCACTCTGACCAGATTCTCTTAGGTCGCCCATTCATCCTACCTCAGCCCCAAGCCATAGTGTCCACGGATGCTTCCCAGATAGGGTGGGGGATGGGGGCATTAACTGGGAAAGACAGTCCAAGGCACATGGTCCCAACTGGAGGCCAATTTGCAGATAAATGTTCTGGAAATGAGGGTAGTGCTGTTAGCGTTGCAAGCATTCCAAGATGCCCTCCCTCTAGGGACAGTTGCAGTTCAGACAGACAACATGTCAGTAGTCTGGTATATCAACAAACAAGGAGGAACCAAATCTTACCCACTTTGTCGAGAAAACATCAATCCACACACATACACTTATAATCCTACAACTAACCCTACACTAAACTGTACATACACTACTATCTATCCACTTACCTTAACCCAAACCCTAACCCTAAGGTCCGTCACTATCGCACACTCACCTAACCCACGCCCTAACCCTAACAACCACACAATCGCACACTTACCTGAACCTGTCCCGTAACTTTCCACCACAGCGCTGAAAATAACGAAGCCACAGAATCGGCCAACCAAATTCTTTCCCTAGGAAAGAATTTGGAGCTCTGCAGCTTTGCTTTTTTTAGTGTTCACTCAAAACGGGTCGATATTAGAACATTCGAAGTTTTAAAACTTCAGTGTTCTGGCATAGACCCCACCTGGCAGCGATTTCAAATTTTCACCCAGGCTGGAATGACTCTCCAGTAATGTCTCTCAAGCTTTGCAAAGCTTTGTTTTGAGGACTCTTACTACTAAAACCACCATTTAAAGATCCAACTCCCCCATGGGATTTAACTACTGTTCTTCAAACTCTTATCAAGACCCCTTTTGAACCAGCAGCCTCTTGTGATTTGAAGTACTTATCCTGGACGACATTATTTTTGGTGGCTATTACTTCCACAAGAAGAGTTTCCGAATTGCAGGCCCTGTCATGCAAATCACCTTACCTAATTTTTCATAAAGACAAAATTACACTAAGAACAAATCCATCCTTTTTACCGAAAGTAGTCTCCGAAATCAGTCACTGCAATTACAATTTTTTCCCTAATTTTTCTAACAAAGGAGAATGTTCCCTTCATTTACTAGATGTGCACAGACAACTACGTTTTTATTTTTACAGAACAAAGGAATTTAGAAAATCGGATCAGTTATTTGTAGCATTCTCTTCAATCTGTATGGGCAATCCAGTTGCTAAGGTTACTTTAGCTAAGTGGCTTAGAGACTGCATCACATACATTTATAATCATCAAGGATTTCAGCTTCCCAAACCAGTTCAAGCCCATTCAATAAGAGCTGTGGTGACTTTCAACAGTTTTTCATGCCAGAGCTTCTCTGAATGACATCTGTGCAGCAGCCACATGGTCTTATCATCATACCTTTATAACTGATTACAAATTAGATCAGGTCTTGAGGGATCAAGCATCCTTTGGCTCTGTGTGTGCTTAGGAATATTCTTCCATGAGAGCTCCCAAGGCTAAAGTAGCTGGGGATTCTGTCCCAGTGTCAAGGATTAGGTGAAGATTAACAACATCAGATAAAGAAGTTATGTCTTACCATAACGTTCCGTCTGTGTTGTTGAACTTCACCAGTCCTTGATATCCCCACCCACATTACCCCCATCCTGAGACTCTTAGTAGATTTGATTTAGCCCTACGCTATTTTCTCAATGAAGGGCTCATATATTGCCTCTTTCTCTATTTTCTCTCTAGTGAACCACAATTGGTTGTCTATACACTTCTTATTTGGAAAACTCGATCTTAGGTAATCTCTGTGAGGAGCATTATGGGTAGTGCCTGGGTCGAGAGTTTGGAGAGCGCTAGCTGGAAGATATGGCCGAGTCGGTTTGGAACCGAACCTACTGTCAAGGGTGGGTGAAGATCAACAACACAGATGGAATGTTATGGTAAGACATAACTTCTTTTTACTGAGGTATTTGCTTTGAAATTCTTTGTTTCTTCACAACCAGCAACAAGGCAGAATGGAGCAGGATTACTGCAGAGAAGTAGACCAATAGCATATGGGCTAATGGCTCTGACTGATGTGAAAGCTTAATATACCTAAACAGAGAATAAAGTTCTGGCAGTAGGTTTTGGAGTCAACATTTTTCTGGGTATGTTTATACCAAATTAATTATGATGGAGTCATCATAAAACACTGTAGAGTATTTTCAAGATGTCCCTACCTTAAGGTGTTATCAAGACTTCAAAGAATGACGTTGAGCTTGCAGATGTATAACCTTAAAAGTTCATTTTAAGCCAGGTAAATTGATGGCCATAAGTGATGCACTTAGTAGATCTTTCATGCAAAATTATAACGAAGCCAATAATGACTTCTATGTAGAGATGTACACAAATGCCCTGTATAATCATCATAGCAACTGTATAGACTCTGCTGTACCTGATCAGATTAAAACCAGGCCCTCCCGAATAAACAAGCCACATTGGTGGGCATTTAATATAAACAGATTTTATAACAAAAGGAAGAAAATGATACCTAAGAATAATAGGCAACTGCCTCTGCAGAGGAAGAATTCCCTCCATAAATTGAACAAGCAAATTAGAAGTCTTGTAAAGTCCCTCTAAAGCTAATTATGAATCTAAAATGGCATCCCTAGCCAAGGACAATCATAAGGCATTCTTTAACTGTGCCCAAAATCTAAAAGGGAGTGTCCAGCTATGTGCTGCATTGGTAGTAAATTGTACCACTCACTCTATACTGGAGGAAATTGCCAACCTGCTAGCTGACAGATTTGGTGCAAACTTCACCCCTTGTCCCCACCAGCTGTACCCCAAAGTATACCTAACACCAGTCCTCTACCTAGTATCTCTAGAGATCAAGTCATGTCTGCACTCTCCAAGGTGAAAAACATGGCCTCAATGGGACCAGAAAACATTCAAGGTTGCTTACTAAGCAATTTAAAACAGAACCACCTTGACCCATTTGTCATTCTCTTTAGCCGTAGCCTGAGAACTGGCTTTGTACCAGCAGGATGGAGAACAGCAACAGTAATCTCCTTGCATAAAGGGGGGCCTTCAACCGACCCTGGGAGCTATAGACCCATAAGTTTAACCAGCTTCATCTACAAGGCCATGGAAAAGGGTCATCATGGACCTCATCAACAAGGACTATAGGCGACCTTCAAATTCTAAACCTAACCCAGTTTGGCTTCTGTAAGGGTAGATCATGCTTACTCAACCTGGTAGACGACTTCAAGAAAGTCACCAAAGCCCTGGATGAAGGTAAGGCAGTGTATGCCGTCTGACTAGACCTAGCCAAAGTCTTTGACACAATCCCCCACTCGGGCATGATTGAAAAACTCTCCCAGCTAGGTGTTAACCCTTACATCACATCAAAGTTGGTGACTCCACATCTACCAAGCAGACCTGTCACCATTGGCATACCACAAGGATCTGTACTGGGCCCTTTACTATTTGGAATGTATTTCTCAGCAGTCCAGGCTAAAGTAGACAGCCTTTGGCCTACTATGTTCGCTGATGATTGTAAACTAGGCAGAATCATTCATAGAGCCCCCCAACAATGTTAACATATTACAGAAGAAACACAAGTGGAATGGACCATATGTAAAATACTAATAAAAAAACAATAAAAACAGTCCAGGCAGCAACCAGAAATTGGTTGTCGAACAGTCCTTTTAATAAAAATTCACCACAAGCGCTTTCACCCTGACTCAAATGCAGGGCTTTTTCAAGTACAAAGAAAACATAACACCTCTCCTATTTAAATACCCCTATGTGTAAAAGAGCGCCAAAACTTTTAAAGCTGTAAATACATAATTCACATCTGCATTTTAAAATATTCATAGAATAGGTCCAAAATAGACCAATAGCAAAATTGGTTCATAGACATGAATTTAAATGTGCATAAGAAATTTAAATAACATACTTGACTAAAAATTGTCCCACAATACAAATACAATAAGATTTATTGAAAAATAACCCACTTATTAAAAAAAAATCATAACTTCTCAGATCTCCTAAACAAATACGGTCTAATGGAAATATGATCATTTAATCCTGGAGGTTGGGTTGCATTTAATTTTAATTGCCAATAAATTTCCCTACAACAAAGCCAGTTCTCCCAATCCCCACCTCTAGGGTCTACATGAACCTGTTCCAAAATTCCAAAAAGAAATCCAGGGTGGGTTGGTTCCATGTGTAGGTGTCTATACAATACACTATTTAAATTATTTTCCTAATATTATAGGTGTGTTCATAAATACATTTATTAAGTGCCCTTTCTGATTTTCCAACATAAAAACTAGGGCAACCCTTACACAAAGCCAGGTGTACTATAACTTTAGTGGTGCAATTACCCTTTCTAAAACACACACTATTCTTTGCGAAATTGTTCAAGGTAACTTTTACTTTTTCACAAATGTATTTACAGTACCCGCATCTTCCACACTTTCTCGTACCCTGGTCCCCCTGAAATCTAGTCCTGTTGTTCTTTTCAAAAAGCCTTTTTAAATTGGTCCCTGTTTTGAAAACAAAACTTGGACTCTCCTCTACCTTGCTCACAATATCCTTGTTGAATTTCAGCATTTTCCAATTCCTTTTGACTAAGTCCTTAATTTCCCTAGATGCAAAACTATCCTGTAAAACCAAGGCTTTCCCGAAAGTTTTGGTCACCAGTAAACTTTTCCTCAATAGTGCTCTGTGGGGAGGTTACCTAAAAGGGGAAGATATTTTACACCCCACCCCGCTATAACCTCATTTGAAACCTCCTCTATCAGGTTGCAGGGTAACCCCTTACTTCAAATAACTCAGAAATAAATTAAACTTCAGATAAAAAATCTACTCTTTCTGAAGTCATTCTTGCTTGTCTAATCATCTGGCCCTTCACAATGCTTTTTTTCTGCTTCCAGGGATGGTCACTATTATAAGGCATATTGGAATTGCTAAAAGTGTTCTTCCTATGAATCCTGGATCTTAAACCTCCGTCAGTTTTGTCTAACCTTAGATCTAAATAATCGATTCCGTGCTGGTCAAACTTGAATGTAAATTTTAAAAAAATAGTAGTTGAATTGAGGAACTCAAGAAAATTAGTAATGGTACTCGCTGGACCTTCCCAAATAATAAATATATTGTCTCAAAAGTGGCGATATAACCTAATGTTCTCTCAGTAAACCAAATTAAACAGGTACTGAAGTTCCCATTTGAGGAGGACCAGGTTAGCATGAATGGGAGCACAAGCTGTCCCCATCGCTACCCCTCGAACCTGTTTAAATGTTTCCCCTTCAAAAAACACAAAATTGTTTTCCAGTACAATTCTCATAAGTTCCACCAATAATTCTACTTCAAAACTCAATAAAGACTTTTTCTCATTCAAAATTGATCAAAATAAATTCAAACCCTCCTCTGTTGGAATACACAAAAATAAATTGACCACATCAATAGTCAAAAAATACACTTCCCCTTCATAGGGCTGTAAGGTTAGACCCGAAAGGAAATCCCATGAGCCCTTCAATAAATGTACAAAATCATCAGTAACATGTTTCAGGGATGGTCCAAAAAAGTGGCTATGGGGTAGGTTTTTTATCCCTTACTTGAAACAACAGGTCTATATGGTAAAAGTTACCTTGAACAATTTTGCAAAGAATAGTGTGTGTTTTAGAAAGGATAATTGCACCACTAAAGGTATAGTATATCTGGCTTTGTGTAAGGGTTGCCCTAGTTTTTATGTTGGAAAATCAGAAAGGGCACTTAATAAACGTATTTATGAACACACCTACAATATTAGGAAAAAGAATTTAAGTAGTGCATTGTATAGACACCTACACATGGAACCAACCCACCCTGGATTTCTTTTTGGAATTTTGGAACAGGTTCATGTAGACCCCAGTGGTGGGGATTGGGAGAACTGGCTTTGTTGTAGGGAAATTTATTGGCAATTAAAATTAAATGCAACCCAACCTCCAGGATTAAATGATCATATTTCCATTAAACCGTATTTGGTTAGGAGATCTGAGAAGTTATGATGAATTTTTTAATAAGCGGGTTATTTTTCAATAAATCTTATTGTATTTGTATTGTGGGACAATTTTTAGTCAAGTATGTTATTTAAATTTCTTATGTACATTTAAATTCATGTCTGTGAAGCAATTTTGCTATTGGTCTGTTTTGGACCTATTCTATGAATATTTTAAAATGTAGATGTGAATTATGTATTTACAGCTTTAAAAGTTTTGGCGCTCTTTTACACATAGGGGTATTTAAATAGGAGGGGTGTTATGTGTTTTCTTTGTACTTGAAAAAGCCCTGCATTTGAGTCAGAGTGAAAGCGCTTGTGATGAATTTTTATTAAAAGGACTGTTCGGCAACCATTTTCCTGTTGCTGCCTGGACTGTTTTTGTTGTTTTTTTATTAATATTACAGAAGGAGCTAATGCAAATAAATGACTGGTACCAAAGTCACAGTCTAAAACTAAACGCAGAAAAGTTCATTATTATCCCATTTGGCAAAGCAGAATTCCTGACTAGTTAAAATATTGACAGCACTCCTCTTAAGTTGAAACCCAGTGGGAACACTGGTCGTTAGCCATCTGAACTTTGACCACTAGCTTTCCACAGTAATAAGGAAAGCCTTCTACATTGCTCATCTCAAAGGTTCATAGATTAGTACTAGGCTGACTGCCCTTGTGAACTTTTTTAAGCCTAGCCAATTACTCCTTGTGATAATCCAATCCTGCACCATGTGTCTATAAGTTAAACACATTATACCAACCTCCCACATCATCGCATCCCATGTCTAAGGATGATGTAATCCCCAGTTTATTTGACCCTAATCAGATCATTAATGGAGTACAGTGCTTCCTTCTTCAAGCATCTCACCAGACACCTGCAGCAACTGGAGGGACCACAGAGGTTTGTCACTAAGAAGATACGGGGCCCCCAAACCATTACCTACATGGATAGACTGAAAGCCCTGTCACTACTCTATCATATAGGCTACTAAGAGGTGACTTGTTCCTGGCCTACAGGGCAGTCTCTGACGCCGACCTGATGGAAATGCTGCACATCCGCATATCAAATAGCAGTAGAGTCACTCACTCACTCTAGGAATCTCAGCCTTGCCAGTGACATTAACAGAACATGCTGGACAGACAGGTATGTCTCCCAGAGATTGATGCTGCTCTGGAATAAACTGACAGTTCATATAAAGCAGAGCTCCTCAATGACCCTGTTCAAGTGCAACATGGACAAATGGATGGGTGACCTTAGATTCACGGGGGGGGGGGGTGCATCTATTTTCTCCATGGACAGGGGAGTTCCTGCTGATGTGTTAAGTATGTCCTTCTAAACAAAGACAGTTTGGGTAACCTGGGGTTAATATGGCTAGGATTATAAAGGTTCTAGGGCTGCTAGCCTAGTAACCACTTATAAACCTGTGAACCTATGTGCTAGAAAAAAGATGTAGAAGTTTGGGGAATTTTTTCACAGTTGCCTGTGTCAGCACAGAAGTTAGAATAGCTAAAGATCTGTCCCCTACTATCCCTTTTTTATTTAATTGATAGATCAGAGTGTGAGTGAGTAGTTTAATATTTTGTAACATAGACTTGTAGTGAACAGATGCAAATAAGCCTCTGCATCATTTGTGTGACGAGCATAATAAGTGGGAGAAGTGGGCTAGTGGCTTTGTGTATTAGTAGTTTAAAATGGTCAGATTTACTTTTAACTCAAATAACAGCTCTCAGTTTCACTTAGAATTAATTGTAGGAACGGCTTTATCACCATTGCAAAGTATGTACTTACTTATCTGTAGCTCAGAGAAGTACATAAGTAGAAGTTTTTCTGGAGTGTTAGGGACTGCTGTTAAATCCACTAGCACTAATACTAGACATTAGTGTGAACCACACATAGTGACTGTTTTAATATTTAAAGGTCAGACTTGCATCAGTTTACAACTGGACAATACTTGGGGTTGTTTAAGGTTGAGCATCATACTGCTTTTCCACAATACTTATTGATACTGTTAAAGTACACAGACTTGTACATTATATACGACTTTCACTTATTTTACTTGTATTAAAACGTTAAAGTAGTAGAGTAGGTTAGGCTCTGTTTTTTTCTTGTTTGATGTTTTTTTTTTATTTAAATGATATTTACATTATAATCATTTTTTGCCATCAAGTAGTGCGTGCTACTAACACATTTAAAAAAGGCAGAGTTATGATTGTGTCTGAAGTGTTTTATGTGGTATTACTCCATCGAAAGAGACTGTGTGTGAGGAATGATTACAGGATCATAGGAAGTTACTAGGCTAATGGTCCTAGGGCCCTTACAAGACTGGCCAAGTTCTTACCCTTATTTCCACGATCAGCACCTGTTCACCCTGTCCAAGAGGGCCACAGGTGGAACCCCCAGGGTGAATTTATGGTCACCCATTCAATCGTCCAGATTGTTTGAAGAGGGCAAATGAGGTTCTCTGTTTGACATGAAGTGGGAGTATGTTCCAAAATTGTGGTAACCTGTGGGAGACAAATCTGTCCAACAGGTTTTATTAATGTCACATACCAGGTTAAGGTCTTTAGAGGGAGTAACCCATGTACCATTTGACTTCCAGATATAAAGCATTTCCAATAAAGTAGGGTCAAAGGTTGCCTTGTATGCAAGGCAGAGATCACCACTAAGTAGTCTGTATGAAACAGAATAAAGTGACAGTGATTTCAGATGATCCCCATAGGGCATTTGCTGAAGACCTTGAATTTTCCTTGTGAGGAACCTTTGTGGTTTCTGGAAAGATACATACCAGAAGGGGTGTTGTACTCAGTTATTGGCCTGATGAGGGAAGAGTACAGGGAGGGTATAACTTCTTTTTTTCTGGAGAAAATGCCCTTACTTATGAGATGAGCAATATAGAATGCTGCTCTTACCACTGTAGAGACATGGTGGTCAACGTTAAGGTTGCTGTCAACCTGTGCGTCCAGGTCTGTCACCACTGAGTGCATACTTAAGGTGTTGCTATTGATGTGGTAGTTATCAAAAGGAATGATGATACATTTTTTGTATTGAGTTTAAGGCCATGACTTTGGCACCAATCATTTTTGTGTAAGACCCTCTTGTAGGATGTTGACATAATTTGGAGATTCTGTGACTGCTCCCAGTTTGCAGTCATCAGCAAACTTTATCAGCCACAGCTCTTCAGTTTTTGCTTGTACTTCGGAGAAATAGATTGCAAACAGTAACAATCCCAGGACTGAACCCTGTGGATCATCACTGGTTACAGGTCTGCTGTTGGAGGTGGATTCCCCTATTTTGACTATATGAGTTCTATCAGTGAGTCAGTTAGCAACCCATCTAACAATATAAGGGTTGATGCCTAGTTGGGTGAATTTGTCAATGATGCCTGAGTGAGGGATGGTGTCAGATGCCTTGGCTAAGTCCAGGTAGGCTGTATGCACAGATTTCCTCTCATCCGGGGCCTTGGTGACTGTCTCGAAGAAGTCCACCAGATTTAACAGGCATGATCTCTCTTTGACAAATCCATACTGAGGAGGAGTGTGTTTGGATATTACTTATATTTTTGTTGATAAGGTCCATGATGATTTGCTCCATGGCTTTGCAGATAAGGCTAGTCAGTTTAATAGGTCTATCATTCCTGGGGTTAGTGGAAACACCACCTTTGTGCAAGGGAATAATGGTAGCTGTTTTCCATTCAGCTGGTGCTTAGACTGTAATTGAAAAGAGTACCCACTGGTGTTGCCAATTCATGTTGGAGCCCATGTAAGATGCAGCCTGGGATGTTATCAGGTCCATAGATGCTGTGTTTTGGGCCTTATTGAGGGCATTTATGACCTGCTCTTCAGAGATGAAAGGTAGGGGATAGGTGGTAGGCATGTCATGGGGTATGTGTGCTGGAGACAGTGGAGTGAAGTTTTCACAGAACTTGTCGGCCAACAGGTTAGTTATGTCCAAAGGCTCAGTATATGTGGCATCATTAACTACCAGTTTGGCACAAATCTGGGCCTTTCCTTTTAGGTGAAGAATTTAACTATAGAATGCCTTGTGGATGTCCTTTGGTGAGGAAGCTAATTTGGACTCAGAGTTTGTTTTGGGAGACTTGACAAGAAGTGTTATTTGCTTGTTTAAGCTGAGGAGGGAGTGTTTCTAGTATAGGAGAGCTCACTCTTTCTTACACGTAGACAGCAATTTCTTTCTCTTATTGTAAACCCTGTTAATGGCAGTTGTCCACCAGGTAGGTTTGCTCTTCCTTGAGGAGCTTGTTTTGGTCCTGTCAGGTACAGCCGACTCAATGCAGTTATACAGGTATTTCTATAAAGCATTGGTGTTGAGCTCGGCATAGTTGCCAGTTCTGTCTGAGGGAGGAGGTGCAGTGAAGCTTGTTTATGGCATCCCGTAAGAGGTTAAATCTGCTTTGGAGAAGTTTTTTTTTTTGTTTAGTTGCTGCTGTGTGTGTGTGGGGGGGGGGGTCAGGTGTGATAGTTACTTAAATGAAAACCAATTTGTGGTCAGATCTCTCCAGGGAGGACCTTGCAATGGGGGTGCTACAGTGGTCCCCCATGTTGGTAAGCACCAGATCCAGGGTTCTGGCACCTGTTGTGGGGGTGTCAATCAACTGATCCAGGGCATTGGAGTTAACAAAGTCGAGGAAACTTTGGGCAAGTGGGTTTGAGCAAATTTACCAAGTCAATGGATGGGTAGTTAAAGTTGCCCAAGACTATGGTGTTCAGATCTATCTTGATAGATTCAAGTAGATCCAAATAAGCAGAGTGGGTGTCCTGATTCATGGAGGGGGTCCTGTAGCTGGCAGTGACTTGACTAGGTCCCCTGCCAACAGTTAATTGCACCTGAAGTTTCTCCAGGGAATCATACTGTTTAACCAATCTGGATGTGTATTTATCTTTAATGAATATTGATACACCGCCTCCTTTAGTTTTCACACCTTCTGTTTGAGGTCTGAACGTGTAGAAGGAGGCATAACCCGGTATGGCTGGGGTGGTCTCCACAGCCTTGAACCTGGTCTCCGTGACTGCACAAATGCATGCGTCTTCCAAGTTGAGGACAGCTTCCAGTGAGTGCAGTTTCATGTTGAGACTCCTGTTTAGCAGCATAACCTTGAGGTTGTTTTTAGATGGAGTTTTTACGTTCCGAATTTTGTCTTTGAGAAACTGCCTTAAAAAGGTGCTATTAGGGTGGGTGGCAAGAGCCTTAATCAGTAACAAAATCCCAGGGGTGACAGATGAAGACCATCTCTTGCAAAAGCATAGAGGTTTGTCGATCCATGTCATCCCAGGCCGACAGATAGTGGATCCCCTTGGAATGACACCAGAAGCTAAGCCAATTATTGAAATCAGTCATTTTCTGTTTGTATTGAGGCATCATCCTAGGTGGAGGTAAAATTCTGCTTAAGGCTAGGGACATACCTGCCTGAGACACAGTCCGAGAGCTCAGTCATGTCTGTCTTCGTATAGTCCAGAGGGGTATGTCTCAAGTCGTTTACACCAGCATGGACTATGATGTAGTCATAACAGTACCTGTTGAGAGACTTGAGTGCATGTGTGATGTGGCATATCCTGGCACCTGACAGACAACTGACCGTGACCTTTTCCTTATCCAGCATGGTGAGAGGGACATCAGCATCTCTCACAATGGAATCATCTATGACTAATATGTTTGATTTTATGTTTTGCCTTAAGGGTTTGACTGGTGAGAGATTGGTGCCTGAGCTGTTATGTGTAATGTGTTGTGTAGAGGAAGTGTTATGTGTAGTATGCTTGTGTTTGGGAGGTCTCTGTTGTTTAGGTATGTTTCTGGCAAGGACTGCCGCATATGTAGGTATGTGTGATGTGGCTTTGGGTGGAGTAGGAGGTGTGCATGCTGGTGGCACAGTGGTGCAGCGGTTAACGTTGTCACCTCACAGCAAGAGGTTCTCCGGTTCGATTCTCGGCTGGGGTGCCTTCTGGGTGGAGTTTGCATGTTCTCCCTGTGTTCGCGTGGGTTTCCTCCGGGTACTCCGGTTTCCTCCCACATTCCAAAGACATGCATCTGGAGCATTTCTCCCCAGGCCTCCGCTGAAAACAGGCTCTATGGAACTTAGTCGGACTTTCCCGGTCAACAAATGTTAAATAAAAAAATAAAAAAAAAAATAAACCCACTCATTGTCATGTATTCACTGGTGTGTGAGAGAGCATGGCTTCAAGGTTCTTAATATAGTTGCATCTCTCACATGTCATGTTTGTGTGAACTAGGAGTAGAGGGTTGTCTGTGAACATGAAGTGGTAGTTACAGTGCCTCAGGATGCCCATGTTGACCAAGTTGGCTGGAAAAACTGTGGGAAATTGTCTGTCTGTAGTGATAGGTAAATGTATGTGATCAGGAAAAGAGGACACACTTAGGAGTGGCCAGTGGGTGAGAGGTGTGTTAGTATCTCTTGAGGCTAGGCTTAGTGTTCCACCTGACAATAAAGCAGGGCCGCGAGAAACCTCTGGAGGACTACAAGCAAAGTGCTAAGGGAAAATTTAACAAGCAAAACATTTGCATCTATAACCACCAATGGTAACACCACTACATGACAGTACACAATGGAGGACTGCACACAAACAAGTGCAAACTCGAGGCTTAAAGCAAGAAAGTACCATTTTTAACTCAAACTAGTCAATAAGAACTTTCTCTCTCTCTGAGCTCTAGTCCAATCACCCTCAATTAGATGGGACCCAGACAGCACTCTTCTCACACAAGGGTGCAGAAGGGCCTTCATCAACAAAGATGGCTTGAACTTGATGCTCAGAAGTTACAAAACAGACCCAGAAATAGCAAACTTGGAACTGGGCAATGTGTGTACAATAAAATGTGCCAAAAAAAGTTCAGACAATTCAAACAGACAGTGGAATGCAAATACAAATTAAAAACACATATCTGCAGTTACATTTGGTTTGATTTTAAATACAACGCCACTGACTTTCTAATAAGTATTTTAAATTATTCATTTTCACTCAGCACCACTGTTGTAATTGCAGCATATTTTAAAACTTGCAGCTAGTAGTGGTCTGTATTGGTCCTTCATTACACTGTTTTACTTGTTGTCATGGATGGATTTGCACTTTTATGTCTGCATTTTTATTGAGTAAAAGGCCATCTTTTATATAAAATGGCCCATATTTAGCAGTGTTGGGGACAAATTAGTTGGTGCATATTTTGTAGTTTGAGGTGGGTAGCAGTCTACATTCATGACCCCATGCCTGTATTTAGCCCCAATTTTTTTCCAGCAAATAAAATATTTAAGTATACATAATGCCCCAGTACTGATATTGTTCATACTGATGTGTTGACAGCAAAAAGAAAAAGCACAGAAGAGGACTCTTTGTAGGAATTCGTATTCTCCTGATCACTTCTTAGAAATAAAAACATCCTGTGTCAAATCAGCCAACAGCAGTGTTAAACATTTATAAGAAAAAATGCAGGATACTTTGAGAGGATCCTAAAGCTCTCCTGTACCTTCTGGCAGTTGTAAGAACCTTTATTTCATAGACAGGAATTGGCTCCTTGTTCTAAAATAATTAGATATTTCAAGAGCCCCACAAAAATGTCCTTCTATCCTGAGCTTTCAAATGAATTCCAGAATATTGGTACTGGTAACTCAATAATGAAGAGTTATCAGACAGATAGGGTTGGATAAGGAGAGAGGGTGGTTGTATCCAGCGTGGATGAAAGGAAGCTTGCAGATGTAAATATGTTGCTTCAAAAATAACTTCATAACTGTAGCACATATGCCTGTACTAGTATTCATGAGTGAACAAAATGAGCCTAACAACTAGCCCTGTGGTACATATATACAAATCAGTTGGGAATGCTGTTAAAATTTGTCTAGATAAGGAAGTCATCCCAACTGAGAATTTTGGCTGCTATCAGTACACAAAGGCCAACTGTTTTACAAACTGGTTTCCTAAGCACTGTGTAAGCAGTAGTTTACAAGTCATAGTCCCATGGGAATAAAAAATCTGACTGTATCACTTTGTCAGAGAGATTGCACCTGACCTGCAAGGATTGTAATTTATCCACACAGAAACGGTCTACATAAGTAATAAAATGTTTTGGTTGAAAACAAACCTGTTGGGGACAGGAAATTAAGCAGTTTTTCCAGCTTGCTTTTGTTTTGTCTTTTTTTTTTTTTTTTTTTTTTTTTTAATTATTTATTTTTTTTGGGGGGGGGGGGGCTGGGAGAATATGTGGCTTAATCCCTTGTGGTGACACTAGACTGGAGCACTAGTTTCAAGGGAGGTATGGTTGTCCTAAGGGAAAATGTGTTACTTGCTGAAATGAATGACATGCACTTACTAATCCCCTTTGCATGCCAAACCATGAGCATGTGCTGTGGTGTAGGGCAGCATAAAGGATTAAACCCAGTAACCCCAAATGACTGCCTAAATGAGGGCCCACTAAGTCGTCCATCACCTCAGTACATGGAGAATTAATGGGCTAATTGATTGAGAAGAGGGTCTGGAGGTAGTGGGAGCAAACAATCAAAAAAAATGCACTACATCACATATTGGAATAGAGGGATCTGATCATCTTATGAAAGTTTACTACATAAATGCTGCAACCATAAATAAAAGAGATTTAGAGACATTGGTACAATTAAACTAGTATAAAATTATGAATCTTTGTGCATATCCCATATTTTATCTGTGAATTTTGCAGTTCGGCAAAATTTGAGAAAGGGTTAGTGAGAAGAAAAGACAATAGAATAAATTATTAGAATGTGTTAATTCCACAAAATGAGTATAGTGTCCACTCGAAATACTCCTACAGAATTCTTTAGTGTTAATTCACCTGCCTTCTCTTATACGAATTTTTAGGAAATATTGTTTATAAAGTGACCTCATCTGTAAATTGTATCCTGACCACAGCTAATCATTTTGCAGACTGCAGCTGCCCATTTATGCGTACAGACTTATTTGTCCAGCCATTACTGAAGATTAAGAATACCTCAAGCATGGAACCAGACAATTTCTCAGGTCATTTTGTTACTCTGATTAAAGTATATTAACAGGTCATCTGGTAATAGTTTTTAATAGTTTACTGTTGGAAGGTACAGTTCCATTTGACTAGATACTTTCCATTCTAGTTCCTAACCCCAGTTGGTGTAAATTAAAGATGATTCAATAAAATGTATTGATTGATTGATTGACATTTGATTACCAGGAAAGTCCAACTTGGTAGAACCCCATTTTTCAGCTGAGGCACAGGGAGAAAAGCTTCAAATTATTACAAAACATTTTAAGAACAACATTTATACAGTCTTTAAAAATAAAACAAAAGATCTGCAGTTTAAAGAATTATGACAGATTAAACATAATATCAAAACTCAAGACAATGTATAAGAAAATTATTCAATATTTAGAGAAATTTTAGACAGTTTGTAGACAAATTAAAAGTAACATAGTCTTAATAAAAACAGGAATTACATTATGAAGTGAGGGGGAAAAACAGGGTTATGGTATATTTAGAAAGAAGGTCAGGGAAGAGTGTTAAATATCAGTAAGGAAGTAAGTGAAAAATGGAGAATAAGAAGGTATAAGAAATGAAAAGGCACTTCTTACACATTTAGGGATATAGTTTATCCTGGTTTTGAGCAAAACCAGAGCCAGAATTTAGCTAGAAGTGTTAAGACTTGGTGGATACAGGTAAGGAGTTCTAGGCCTCAGCAACCTTGTACGAGTACAGACAGTGCCTAGAAGATTTGCTAAGTCTGTGGACAGACATGAGGTTTTGGTCACTGGATCACAATGGCCGACTGAGAACATACATGTGTAAAATGTTTTTTAGTGCTGGACAGGCAGGTGGATGCAGGATAACTTTTTAGGTGGTAAGAAGTTGTGTATGTTAATTGATCTGACAGTTTTAACCAGTTTAGGCTTTTCAGTGCTATACAGTGGAGGGTTTTGAAAGGTCTGTGTGCTGCTGCACATTTAGCAACTTTGTTATAATATTGTTCATTTTAATTTTTGTGAATCCTGAAGGTTAGTAAGGATGGGAGTGCCATACAGAAGAATGGGGAGGTGGTAAGTGTAGTTTTAGTTGGGTCAGTGAGAAGGTTTTTGGCTCTGTCGTTTTTGATGAGTTTTTCTTGTGCAATTTTGTATATGTAGGTTAGATTATCATCCACTGTCACCCCTAATAGTTTGCTGTGATAAGTGACTTCAGTGGTTGTGTTATCAATACAGAGGACTTTCATAAGAGAGGGATTTGACGGGAAAAAATAATAGTTTGGTCTGTTTTTGGTTGAGCGTGAGTTGTGAGTTACGAAGCCTTGTTTCAGTGGCTGTTAAAGCTTCCTGAGTAATTTTTTGGAGGTGTAACATGTTGTTAGATGTGCAAATGAGAGTGGAATCATTTGCATATTGTAGTAGGGTGGCTTGTTGTGTGGAAGTATAGAGGGTGTGTTTTTTTTTTTAAACACCATTATTGAATTATCACTTGTGACATAGGCAAATTTACATTTATACAAAAGTAATCAAACTGTATTAAAAAATTAACAAACATTACACTTCACTTATATTGCTGTATATCATATAATCTAAGCAACACTGCATAAATCATTCAATTCTTGACCTTTTTTTTAAACAGGAAACATCTTTATTAAACCATCACTTACTACATAAGCAGTCATACATTTATATAAATGAAAACAAACCACACAGACACGATCCTAGTTGCAAGCATTTTACGTCATGGACCATACTGACACACTCCCAATTGCGGGTCCATATTAAATGAACAAGAGTTAGAAATCCTGAACGCTCACATGAGCGAAAATGCCGCAACTTGAAAAGGTTATTGTGGGGGGCTGCGCCCCCACTAAATATATATTCCAACTCCGAGATTGCAATACAGTGAAGAAAGGGCAAATATCCCAATCTTCACTGTACTGCAATGAAAAAAAAGCAACTTCGAGTTGCGGCATTTTTGCTCATGTGAGCATTCGGGATTTGTAACTTACGTTCATTTAATAAGGACCCCCCCAGTTGCAAACATAGATCATTTATAATCTACCCAATCATTTTCAATCAGACATTGCATAGCTCATTTAATTCCTGCCTTCTTTTAAACCTCATTCCTCCCCTGTATGTATTGTTCCCACAATTCCCATTTTTCCTATATAGTTTGTTCCTACCCTTTTTCTAAATATCTCAATTCCAGTTGTCTTATCTTTGTTACTATATTCACTAGTTCTAATATAGTTAGTTTAGATTTTGATTTCCATTTTCTAGTAATTGCTTTTTTTGGCAACCACAATAATTAAACATAGCAAGTCCTTACCATGTCTAAGTGATTCTGATTCTCTGTCATAGCTCAGAAAAATCATGTCCCTCATAACAACAGTCCACCCACCCAGCATCTCCAGTAGTGCATCTCGCAGTAAATCCTTAAAGTCCACCAACCCACCGCACTCCCATGTACCTCTTTCTTCTCCACCAACACCTCCAACATTTGCTGTCTACCTGAGGAAAAATTCTCTGGAGACTACCTGGGGTATAAAAATATATATGTAAACATTTCCAAGCAAAAATCCTAAGTCTTCTAGATTTTGTTGTATACTTCGATGGCATACATATATCCTCCTATTGTTTCTTTGCAAATTCCGTATCCAGCCTCTGTCCCCAATCCTTTCTAACCTTCTCTGATTCATTCTTTTAGTTATCAAGCAATATGTTATATGCTGTGTTAATTATTCCTATTTTAATTGCAGCTTCTGTTCTAGATTCTACTAAAAACTCTACCAGTGCTGGTCTTCCATTTAGGACTCCCCTATTTCTTTCTGTTTGTCTATACTCTGATATCAGTCCTTGATAGGGAAGGCAATCTCTAACCTGCAGTCCAAATAAATTCTTGGCTTCTTCCCATTCAATTGCCTTTCCTTCTCTAGTCATTTGCTCGCAATACCTTGGTTCCTTTGCCAGTTTTCTCCAATAAATCCAAACCCCCTGTTGCCTATTGTCTGTATCCCTAATTGCAGACATCCCTATTGGCAGAATCCCCTTTCTCCATTTCCGTGTTGGCTTAGTTCTTAGAATACTTTCTGCAATTTTATAGCTATAGTAATCTGTATGATTATTGTTATTCTCATCAAAGGTCTGCACCCAAAATCCAAGTCTCTCCTTGTTTCTTCAGCTTTCTCCCTGTTTCAACATTATCCCTTTCCAGTTTGAATCATAGTGTTCTGCTTGCAGTGCAGCCCTGAAGTACCCCTTCAAATTGTGTAATCTCAGTCCACCCACTTCTACTAGAAAAATCAGCTTATCCCACTTGACTCTTGCTGTCTTCCCCTCCCAGACAGTCCTTCAGCTGTTTATTAATTGCTATCCACAACTTCTCCTCTGTTTGATAAAAATATGCCTGACCTGCGTATAAGACTAAAAGGACTACAAAATTTTGACTGCTTGTATCTTACTGTCCGTATCTATATAACAAAGCTTCCATTTTTTCAGTTTTGTATTCTCTTTTGTTTAGTCTCTTCCCACCTGTCCTTAGCTGCCACACCAGAATCATTTTTAATCCTTCCTTTTAAATATTTAATTTTATCATGTTCCCATAAATACAGATATTGCTGAACCAATTTGTGTGTGGGTCCATAATTTACCGCTGTTGCCTTTGTTTTAGCTTCATCAGTTTTGTATCCCAAAAAGATTTGAAACTGTCTCAAAATGTTTCACAACACTGTAATGCCTCTTTCGGGTTTTGTCAGGTATAAAATTATATCATCTGCAAATAGAGCCAGCTTTTCTTGAATACCATACCCCAAATACCTTGAATTTCTGAGTCCATTATTTTCTCTGCCAATTGTTCTAAATATAATGCAAATAATAAAGGGGAAAGAGGACACCCCTGCCAGGTTCCTCTGCTCAAGCAGAAATTATCAGAGAGGACCACACCCATTTTAATTTTTGTGTCCAATCCCTCATATATCCTGCTAATCAAAGTATAAAGTAGGAACTGTTAGGCGGATAAAAGCTGGTTACTACCACAAAAACGGAAAAAATGCAAACAAATGTAATCACCTAAACATGGTTCAGATACACTAAAACTTGAATAGACGCAAGTAATATATATATATATATATATAGAGAGAGAGAGAGAGAGAAAGAGAGAGAGAAACAAATAATCCCAGCAAAGCAGAAACAGCTCAAAGTATGTTTAAGTCTTATAAGTTCACTTCAAGATTCACCAAAAATAAAGCACTTCAAGATTCTCCAAAGAATAAGGCACTTCTGCTGATAAAACCACAAGCATTTAATCAAGAAACGTAAGCGCTTTCACAGATTACAAATTCTGCTTCTTCAGACGTACTGCATCTTGGGTAAACTAAACCTTTTATACCAAATTTAAAATTTAAAGACATATTAACACATTGAGTCAAGCTCTACGTATTGAGTATATAAGCATATAAAAAACAATGAAATTACTGCATAAAACTGATTCATAAAAAGTAAAAATACACATAAATGTTATCACAATCTTAAATTACAAAAAATATAACAAAAATAATTCTAATAATGCAATGCCTAAAACTAGTAAAGGCAGCAAGTAAAAACAAACACTCTACCACTTATATCAAAATAATTATCTAATGGATCTCGCTTTAAGTACAGGTTTTAGAGGGACTGTCATTCAGCCCTCTACCTCTATGTGCTGCCAAGCGCAGAATCCACTTCATCTCAGCTACTTCAGTAAGGTTTACCTTGTCTCCTCCTCTTATACTTTCTTCCTGAACATGCAAAACTTGAAACAAGAAAGTGTGTTCAGAACCATAATGTATTATATGCCTAGCTATGGCACTGCTGCCATCGCCTCTGGAGTAACAATACATATGATCCCTAATGCGTTCCCTTAAAGTCCTATTTGTCTTTCCAACATAAAAATGAAAACATTATTTACAGTATGCAACATAGACCACATTTTTGGTCATGCATGTTGATTTTCAAAGAACTTCCCAGAGTCTTCCTGTATCAGGATGCCTGAAAAACCTGGATTCATCAATGAAGCCACATTGATTGCATTTAGTTGTACCATAATTCATAACTTCTTGGGAGGCTTTACCTATAAGTTTAGGGAAACAAAGTTGTTGTTTTAAAGTCCTTTTATTACTGAAAGAATACACAGGACAATTACCTATTAACGTTTTTATTTTGTCATCTATTAGCCGTATATTCCAGTTGTCCTGTATTATTTTTTGTATTATAGGAGTATTCTTACTGTACGGCAGTATTATAGGAAGTTTACGGTCCACTATGGGTCTATTCTCATCTCTGGTTTCACTTTTAGAAAAATAAGGCTTACCTTTTGTACTTCTAAAGGTACGCACTATAGAATCTACACTATTTATCTCATTTATTCTATAGCCCCTTCTTCCTAAGCCTTGTTTAAGGAACGTCAACTCAGTTGCCAACCTGTTTTCATCACAACATAATCTTGAAGTTCTTAATGCTTGTCCTTTTATTATGTTGTCGAATACAAACGGTGCATGCATACTCTCTCTATGGAGGTATGAAGGTCTATAACAGGGTTTACGATAGATTCGAGTAGAAAAACCATCTTTAGTTTTAAAAATATTGACATCCAAGAAATTTACACTAATCAGTGAATACTCCATGGTAAATTTTAAAAACCCATCCAATTCATTGACATATTGGACAAAGGATTCCAAACTGGAGCTAGACCCTTCCCAAAAAAGGAATAGGTCATCCACGAAACATCTAAAAAAGACGACTTGTGGATTGGGTAAAATCACTTCTGTCTCCCATGCCACCATCACCAAGTTTGCATACGAATTAGCGCAGCTAGTGCCCATTCCCACACCACATGTTTGTCTATAGTATTTATCCATAAACAGAAAAACATTGTTTTCTAGTACTGTTTCTAACAACAAAGTTATTAAATCTACTTTAGTTAGAGGCAAGAAGTCCATCAGTACCTTTTTAACCATTTCAAGACCCTTGTCATTAGGGATGCATGTGAAAAGGGATACTACGTCCATGGTTGCTAAAATAATCCCTTGTTTATTGGTGCAAGTCTCAACAAATTCATAAGTGTCCTTCAGAAATTGAGCAGTATCTTTAAGTACATACTTATAATGTTGTAATACTTGCTTTAATTCTGCATCCAAAAACACTGAAATGGGCTCAGTAAGCCATCCTGATCCTGCCACTATGGGTCTGAATTTAGGATGGAACATGTCTTTATGGACCTTAGGAAGTCCATTAAAGCTAGGTATGACCGAAAACTCTACCAAAAAGAATTTATACATGTCTGAGCTAAAACGTTCTGACATAAGACAGTCTTGTAGCATGGAATACACTCGCTGTATCAATGTAGAGATGTCCTGCTGACAAATTGATTCGTAACTGTTAGAATTTAACATGTGTTGTAATAATTCTATGTAGTATTGCCTGTCCATGACTACTACTGGACCCCCTTTATCAGCAGGGCGAACAATAATATCAACATTTTTCTTCAAATTGGATAAGGCTATTTTTTCATCTGCACTTAAATTATCTTGCAAACACATATTAAAGTTATTATAACCATCATATAAATCATTCTCTACAGCTTTTACAAAGACTTCTATAGTCGAAGGCAAATGGGGATTATAGCAACTTTTCTTTTTAAAAGTGGCACTTTCATTACTTATAGTATCACTAAACTGTAATTTCAAGGTCACATTACGTGCAAAAAATCTAGGCATATAATACATTATTGTTCTGAACACACTTTCTTGTTTCAAGTTTTGCATGTTCAGGAAGAAAGTATGAGAGGAGGAGACAAGGTAAACCTTACTGAAGTAGCTGAGATGAAGTGGATTCTGCGCTTGGCAGCACAT